>NW_024541332.1:0-195452 GCF_016758755.1 Suillus discolor
TCTTGAGCTTGTCCGTGTCGGTGTCGTCCTTGGAGGGCAGAGAGACATTGCCCGTGAGCTCATGAAGCATGAGAAGTTTGTTTGGAGACTCCTCGATAGCATCTGCAGGAGGATCATCAGCGCGCGCGTACGATAAATCACTTCTGTTGGTTTCAGCTCACCCATGTCAAAAAAGCGAGCGAGCCAGATGGCCTTTGGCTCCAAGATGGCTTTGGCGTCTGCCACCTTTCTCTCTCCAATGGAGCTGTCGTGGGTGTTGCGAGCGTTGTCTGCCTCCTGTATGCCCTGGTTGTAGTTGTAAAATTCTTGTGCGTAGTGCTCGCCCATGAAATGACATCTGTGCGACCCGTTGTATAAGACCATCTTGGCGCCCGGCTTTCTGGCCGCACTCGACCAAGTAATGACATTCGAGTATTGCCCAGATTTCAGGGGCTCCAGGTTGCCTCTGACATGCTCCTTCTTCACTCCGATGAAAATTGCATTGGACGCGTGGCAGTTTAGCAGTCCTGAAGCTATCTGGTTGGCGTCGATCTTCTTTATGATGGAGCTATTGATCGGTCGGCAGTTGTAAACCTGACGGATCATCTCTGGACCATTGCCCAAGTCGTTCTTGGTCCCTCCGACATGAAGAAGACCATAACCAAGCTCCGCCACCAGCAGATCATCAAGAATCTGCTGGGTCTGCAGAGAGCGTTGTTCCCCTGCTGCTTTCTGCAAGCGTGTTAGCATACGCGCATCATATAAAGATCAGAAGGTCACCTTCTTTGGAAGTCGCTTCTTCTGCAAAGTATGGTCAGACAGTCGTCCGCATCGTCATCATGACGGCTTACCTTTGATGACTTTGCCTTTTTGGTCTTGCCTTTCGCTGCCGACGTCGTAGCGCCTTTCTGTTTGACTTTTGAGACCGATGGCAATTTAACATGCGCGTATGATGACTGACCTCTTCATTCTCCTGTTCTTGCTCCTCCTCCTCCTCCTCCTCCTCCTCCTCCTCCTCCTTCTCCTCCTCCTCCTCTTCTTTCTCATCATCATCATCATCATCCTCCTCCCCATCTGTGGCATCTTCTCGTTGCTCTGCAGCATGTTCTTCCTCTCTGCATTCTTCATTTTCCTCTGCTGATTTGTCTTGCACTTGCTCCTCGTTCTGAATAAAATGAGGATCATCCATCTGCACGATATTTAGCGTGCGCGTATGCTGACTGACCTCGTTCATTTCAACATCTTGTTGCTCTTGGTTCTGCTCCTCCACTTCCATGGGGGCGTCTTCGCTCTCCTCTTCGCTGTCTTCTTCGCTCTCCTGTTGCTGCTTCTTCTGCAGAAGAATCTGTCAGTATGAGAGGCTCGCTAGCGCACGCGTATGCTGATTTACCTTTGAGCTAGAAGATACCTGGAGAGAGAGAGAGAGAGAGAGAAGTTGTCAGTATGAGAGGCTCGCTAGCGCACGCGTATGCTGATTTACCTTGGTGGAGATCTAGAGCGTTGGTTGGAGAAAAAGAAAAAAAAATGGATGCTTCAGCGACAAGGTGACGTGCTAGAGGGGGCGCATGCCAATTTACCTTTGTAGACACCTAAAGAAAGAGAGACCACTTTAGTACTGGTTCTGATGCTAGAATGCATGTATGCTGATTTACCTTGGAAGGCATCTGAAAAGAAAGAGAATTTAGTTAGTATTGATGGTGATGCTGGCAGACTTGTGCTTGCTGGCTCACCTTGGAATGGGCCTGGAGAGAGGAAGGGAGAGAAGACTTTAGAAACTGGTGGGATGCTAACATGCATGTATGCTGATTTACCTTGCTGGATATCTAGAGAAAGAAAGACAAATAGTTTAGTGCTGGTGTTGATACTAGCATGCATGTATGCTGATTCACCTTCTTGGACAGCTAGGGAGAGAGAGAGCATGAGTTAGTGCTGGTGCTGGTGCTAGCATGCATGTATGCTAATTTACCTTGCTGGAGCCCTAGAGAAAGAAAGACAAATAGTTTAGTGCTGGTGTTGGTGCTAGCATGCATGTATGCTGATTTACCTTGCTGGAGCCCTAGAGAGAAATTAAGTAAATGAATATTTAATTGGATTTAAATATTAATTTCTTACTTTGTTTGCTGATGTTGTGACATTAGCTTTGGTAGGCATGGTGGCTATAGGTATTGTGTATTGAAAAGTTGCTAGTGAGATGGTGGTGGTATGAGTTCAAAAGGTATAAAATTAAAAGTTGACACCTATTTGTATATATACTTTGGGAGGGATAAATATAACTAAATACATGACTAATCATGGTAAATATTGTTATTTCATAATTACATAAGCACTCCCTCTTTTGTCCCAGTTGCCCCACTAAATATGTCCTGCTCTTTTTATTAGGGTACACGTATGCTAGCGAGCCGCGCGGTTTTCCAATTTCCTGGCGCGGGATCTGTGTCGCCTGATTCCAAATGATGACCCATGAGTCCGTGGGAACCCAGGGCATCTTTCCAGACTGCATTTGTCTCCATACCTTAGCATCTGCCTGCGAGTATCTTCTTCCCTTTTATTAGGGTGCGTGTATAGTAACGAGCCGCGCGGTTTTCCAATTTCCTGGCGTGGGATCTGCGTCGCCTGATTCCAAATGATGACCCATGAGTCCGTGGGAACCCTGGGCATCTTTCCTGACTGCTTTTGGTTGTTTCCCATGTAAATTGCCCTGGCAAATTTGGGTTTGGCACTTTTGTGTTTTCGCCCGCGTCAACAGATCTTTGTTTTTTTGTTATGAGACCATTGTTTTCTTTGTCTAAGACATGTCTTATGCCTTCTTGGAGACTGTTGTTAGATATTCTCAATGACTTTCATGTGGTGGTTGCAATGCAGGATACATGCTTTACATTTTTGGCAGTTTAATCAAATGTCTGTATTTCTGGAACTGGAAATGGCTTCTCCTCAATCAGTCTGATGTCCTTGCCTTCTTCACAATGCTCTACCAAAATGATGCTGTGACTTTGTCTTACTGTTCATATTTAATATTCATGTATGCTATTTAAAATTGGCTTGCCTACCACAGACACTGCTGTGACTGTACAACTGTACGACAATTGCTGTGATTTTGTCTTACTATTCATACTTAACATTCATGTATGCTATTTAATTTTTGCTTACCTAGCTTAGACACCATGCAACTGTACAACATTAGCTTACTTATCACAGAGACCAATGCGATTGATGTGACAGTGCAACATTGGCTTACTTACTGCAGATACTGACATGATTGACACAACAGTGTGACATTTAACATTCATGTATGCTATTTGACTTACCACAGATACTGACATGATTGACGCGACAGCGCGACATTGGATTACTTACCATAGAGATTGACGTAACAGCGCGACATTGGGTTACTTACCACAGAGACTGACGCGACAGCGCGACATTGGGTTACTTACCACAGAGACTTGATGTGACAGCGCGACATTGGGTTACTTACCACAGAGACTTGACGCGACAGCGCGACATTGGGTTACTTATCACAGAGACTGACGCGACAGCGCGACATTGGGTTACTTATCACAGAGACTGACGCGACAGCGCGACATTGGGTTACTTATCACAGAGACTGACGCGACAGCGCGACATTGGGTTACTTATCACAGAGACTTGACGCAACAGCGCGACATTGGGTTACTTACCACAGAGACTGACGCGACAGCGCGACATTGGGTTACTTACCACAGAGACTGACGCGACAGCGCGACATTGGGTTACTTATCACAGAGACTTGACGCGACAGCGCGACATTGGGTTACTTACCACAGAGACTGACGCGACAGCGCGACATTGGGTTACTTATCACAGAGACTGACGCGACAGCGCGACATTTACTTACCACAGAGATTGACGCGACAGCACGACATTGGGTTACTTACCACAGAGACTTGACATGATTGACACAACATTTAACATTCATGTATGCTAATTTAACTTACCACAGATACTGACAACAGATATTGACACGACATTTAACATTCATGTATGCTAATTTAACTTACCACAGATACTGACAACAGACACTGCTGCAAACCAACGCGACTGACGCGACCGACGCGTCTGATGTAAACGCGACGTCGCGCGGTAGTATGCCCCATACTACTCGGGACATCTATTTAGGTGCCAAAGTCCGGTGGCGTCTTCGAGAAGGCTTCCTGGTAGAAGTTGTCTGCCCAGATGCGCGCGTCTCCTCCAGTCATATATTGGAGAGCAACAGCGACTTTGACTTGGTCGCTGCTGTAGATCGTCGGGTTGATTAAGAAGTAGGTCTCCACAGAGTAGAGCCATCTCGCAGCATCGTCGATGCTGCCTTCAAAATTCTGGGGCGATCCAGCCTTGATCTCAGGCTTGGTCGTCGTCGTTGGTTGGGTGGGGCCTCCAGACATTCTTGTTCTGGGGTTCGAGTTGAGGTTGCCGTACGGGTGTTCGTCGGGAAACTCGTCAGAGGACGTGTGGTCTGCTTCTGATTCTTCGGTTTCGGAGTCAGGAGTGTTGGGGTCGCGTTCCCAAGGGTATTTCCTGATCCAGGTAGTCGTGGTGTCTGTTGGTCAATGGGGGCCGCGTGGATGGCGGGGCTTCGAGGTGAAACTTGAATCTTTTGTTACGCACTCAAATAGATCTGTTAGGCAGAGCCCTAAGAGGGGCATCGACTGCTAACGTTCGTGACGTAACCGGAAGGGTCCGGTATAGCAAGTGATACTGGCGACGGTCGTGTCGGCAGATATCACAGTACGCGCGTGTCACGTGACTTGGTAGACGGATGTCTAAGAAGTCACTCAAGGTAAGGACAGTCTTGTCCGAACGATGAGGTCGATCGAGGATAGACTTAGTCGCGATGAGCGACTAAGAAAAGATACTAGAGACTGAAGCTGAGGGGGCTTCAGAGAGAAGTATGTTCCAGGGAAGATTGAGTAGATTCAAGTTAGAGAATCTAGTACAAGGTGACCGACTACTTATACTAAGTGGAGAGGGTTAAGGGCAAGGCTACCGCACAGTAGGTAAGGGTAAAGGGGATACGGGAATGGTATAGGTGCGTTGGCAACACAGCCGGATTAGTGATGGATGGTCGAATGTGGAATGAGACCGAGAAACGTTGGAACGGACCAACGGTAAGAATACAACGTGCGGGAATCCGCAGTCAGGGGAAACAGAAAGAGGAAAGCCACATTGGTGGCACGAGTCAGACCGAGTCAGAGGTGCGGGACCACATTGGTGGTCGAATCAGAAGAGGAACGTGCAGTGCACGTGCATAGTGGCGGATGATGCGAGGAACGGGAACGGTCCTGAGGATCCGGTCAACGGAGAGTCGGTAAAGGAGGACGAGCCGGTAGGTGGTGAGGGCGAGGATGAAGGGAAAATGATAGGGGGGCCACGTGACCGATGTTACTTGTAACAGCAATGCTTATTTCGTCCGAAAAAATCATGTTTCAGAGTCATGGTACCCCCTCCCCCCACCTACTCCACCAAGAAGCATGATTTTATGTCAATACAGATGTGCTAAGGGATGTTCCTAGTGTTTAATGATGATACAAATAGATTATAGATGGATTCAGAGTGTTCTGAACCAATATGGAATGTGATGTGTGAGTTTGCCTGGTACTCCCCCTCAAAGATCGATTTTTCTAGGCTTCACATGACTTGTCAGCACTTCAAAAGTATCCTTCCTGGGGGTTCTTGATGCTTCTGAACACGATGGTAAAGCCAGATTTGTCAGAAAAAATCAGGTTATTGAGATATGTAGGGTCCCCCTCCCCCCTCCTAACTCATATATCTTGGTATTATATAAATACCGGTATATAAATAAGTGTTCCTACTGTTTTAAGAGCATATAAAACGATTGGAAATGGTCCCAGAGTGTTTTGGGCCCATCCTGATTAAGATATGCGAGTTTTCATGGTACCCCCCTCAAAGATCGATTTTTCTAGGCTTCCCATGACTTGCTTGTGCTCTAGGAGTATTTTTCCGGGGTGCTCTTGATGTCCCTGAACAAGATGGTGAAGCCCAATATGTCAGGAAAAATCAGGTTGTTGAGATACAGAAGGTCCTCCCCCCCCCTCCTACCCCATATATTTTACAACACTCACATTTCACTCAAAACCGATACTGAAAATGGTTGTCCCAGTGTTTTTAAAGCATAGAAATCGATTGGTGATGGTCCCAGGGTCTCTGGAGGTCAGCATTGTTGACCTTGGCTGGTGGGATGAAAAACTCAGTATTTTGACATTATCTACAGATCCCAACCGCCGATTTCTTTCATTCCGGGCTCATATTAATCCTTGGGCATCCCTCTAAAATATGTACCAGCCCAAGGAGAGAAAAAAATTTCAAACTTTGAAACCTATTTCTGTTTTGACCATATAAGTGGTTGATGATGTTTGAAGTTGTGGTCTTTGGTTCAAATCCTGCCCATGGACAATAATTATTAACTCATGCCTTGGGTTAGAATCCAACAGCAGGCCATGATTATTTTGTAACCAGGAACGAACGAATGACCCCCCCCCTAAAATAAATGCACCCCCCTCCCAAAAAAAACCCCCCCACCTGGCCAAAATGGGAAGGAATGAGGGGTCGGTACGCCTGCGGGGGTGCAGAAAAAAAACCATGCGAGATAGGGAGATAGAGACTCTTGGTCTCGCCGAGACTGAGAGTAATTGGCTATCTATTGATGCCACCAGACAGTTGCTACGCTTGGTTCGCAACTGTGTCTCCAAAGTGGTGAGCTCGTACCGTTCTTTGATTCTTGTTCACTACCCATGATTGTATTCTCAGAATGGTGCCGCCTCTCGCATTTTAATCAACATGTTCCTATTACGCTTGGCTTCTGTTATGCGCAATGAAGAGGCAGAGGTTAACATTATTCCAAAGTTTCCTATCTCAAAAACTACACTTCAAGGACATTCTTTTGGCGGCGTCGTCGACTTTTTGGTGACCTGAGCTCATTCGGAATATACTGGTGCGCCTACTCGACAGATAAATTTGATGACCTTGACTAAAAATTTTGTTACAAAAGACTTGCTGCTTGACACTCCTGTCGCTGCGCTCGCATCTCATAACACTCACGTAGCAGAACATGTAACGTGCAATATATTTGAGGCAAAACAGGACAATGTAAAAGCGGCTTTCCCGCAAGCTGTTGTGGCAGCTGCTTCATATTGTAAAGAACACAAGTCAGTTTCTAGCATTACTGTGAGCGAGGTTCACCCAGTTCTTCCTTAGATTATCTGTCATGAGAGGTTGTATCACAAGTGGAGAACAACGGGCCTTTTTCATCTATAACATTGACGCTTCGGACCAGGGTGAAGTGGCGCTCGCACGAGAGATAGCATTGGGACCCAATCTTGAGGAACTACCCCTTCTTCTGGGACTTTTACGCGATTGGGTATGTCAATGGTCTTTTGATCAGTTTTGCACAATCTGATGTCTTGACAGGTGGAGAATGCAAGGGATTACGAACAGAATTTTTTCGAGATCAAGTGAAGACTGGTGTTCAGAGCCACTGCTAGTTCTTCATGGTAGCTACTTGTACTTGGTACTAATGTCGGTTGAACCGTTCCACGAATTGTCAGGAACTAGGAGCAATTGTATACTTGTGTAACAAGTGGTGTTTATTGCCTCGAATTGGATGCGAAACACGATGAGCGCACAGGAACTCAATGGTACGTTCAACTTTACTTAAAATTCAGCGAAGATTCGATCCGACTGTCCTCTACCACCACTTACCGAAGATGAAGATGACGAACCTAGTCCTCCACCACCACCAAAACCTGCGAATCAGGCAAAGAAAGTAGTGCCTCACCTTATTGTCCCTCCCTCCCCTCACCCAGCTGCGACAAAGGTCAGCTTGAAGTTTAATCTTGCCTCCGCTAATCAGCCATCCATCGAGGATGCGCACTTATGCTTTCTCTTTTTGCTCGCACATGTCGTTTGCCACACTTCGTTGTTTAGTATTATGCTGAAGCTAATAGATTGCGTTGCACTATACTACCTGGCTCGTGTGACAGTGTTAGCACCTCAAGTCTTGATGAGCCTCTCAGGACATGGTACTCTCTCAAGTCTTGCATGAGGGCGCCTGTCTATAATAGCCTCTCCTTTGTACAAGTCTCGCGTTGCATTGATGTGCTTGTCGCGTTATGAATGACCCGTTGTATCATTCACCAGAGACTGTACAAGAATCGTATACCAGACATCAGTATTTAGCTGTAAATAAGCAGGTGATCACGAAGGCAATACGGAGTCTACAAGGTAAAAGAGCGAAAGTCAATACGAGAGTTAACAATAGCGTTGTACGCAGACGAAGGCTTGCGCACTCTGTAAGTCGAACAGTTACAGTTTGTTAGCTAACAACATGGTTTCCTAAGCAAGCGTGGCTACATACGCATCGTTGATGAAATTTTTGATTTAGCCTGGCGACACACATCGAAGCGGAACATCTGACAAACGGCTGCTTGTAGCAATTCTTTGAGGTCATAAGTCGTTGAAGTCATAACAGGTTCTATGCACTTTACCGTACCATTGAATCGTGCTTTCCATTTCGTGATCCGTTCGAGAGAGACCTATCTGCATGAATAACGTCTGGGAGCTGTAGTAAACAACCACGCTCGAACTTGATGTCATCATTGAAGGGTGCATGACTCGAGACCTTGACCGAACTATATGCACTCGATGTTCAGAATGCAGTAAACGAAACAAACAAACTGGTGACAAACTTATTCGTAACCATCATCGATTCTCGAACTGACGGTAATCATCGCGAACTCGATCGTGAAAAGCCGGATGGTATTGAATGCGACTGCGAAAGTTCGTTTGAAACGTCATCGCAGCATGACCGATGCTATGCAAAGACTATCGGAAGCTCACCACTGTCGTCCGCGAGCTTGACTTGAAAAGCCAGCGTCTACTCCACTTTCCGCATGCCCAGACCCTCCATAAACGTGTCGCATCGGGAAATGTATAAAACGCTTTTTATGGATAAAGGTCGAGATCTCTTCGATTCCTATTTCATTTCAAGGCGTTGACGACTGCATCACGAAGTAAGTTATTGCTTGAGAGTGAAACCTTAAGGGGTCCTATGCCAAGTCAAAGGAGATGGCTGATCTGCGCCCAGACATAGTCGATGAATCATATCATAGCATGCAAAGCACGACATGTCTACGTATCTCGCGGTGCGTGGCAGCCTTTTCAACGTGGGTCACGGAGTATATGACTCACTCGTCTCAAAAAGAGAAATATCCTCCACAGGCAGACGTAAAAATCATAATCAGTCGTTCTGAGGTAGATCGGTTATCGATATCAGGAGCCTGTGATAAGGTGAGCCAAAGTATTGCCTCCCAGTCATGCTGTGATCTTGACAATGAGAACGCGTTAAAATGAAAGTTCGTATACAAGTGCAAATACAATCATTCTTAGCGCGTGACCAGTCGCCTTACACCACGACTCGGATTATATGAAGTCCTTCGAACGTTTAACGCGGCTGCCAACTCATTCTGCTAGAGATCGCTTGTTTGAGGAAGAACAGCGTGAGTTTCTGCAGCTTCCATTACATATCTCACGACTCGGTTTGAAAACCGGTGGCTTCTTATCCGCCTGCAAGCGTGCAAACAGTGCTGCGCCATCAATTGATGCATCCCAGCTGATTCCACAAGCCCACCGAACCAGTTCCTGAACCTGTGCACGGTTACTAAGTACATCCGCCGATTCAAATCAGCGAAGTGCTTTCATTACAAAACAGCCCGTCACGGGACCTCTACCTCATTTAAAATTATGCTGCACTATCAATATACACACTGGTTGAACTCAGAGGATGAATACACGAGGCTTTCAAGCACGCACCTTGCAGCCGAACGTGCGAACACCACCAGGCTGAAGGCTTAACCTTCAGATACTCGTCATACCAACGCACATTAAATTCAGGCGAGCATCGCGTAAAACATTCGTATCCTGACTGCCGCAACGTTGGTTGGGGGGAGCGTGAGTGCGGATCGGTTCATAAAATTTGTGATACAGCGAGTAAGTGGTATGTGTGATGCGCGGCGTCGACAAAGCAGACCTGTTGGCTTGACACGGACTGATCGACTCGACACGGACTGATTGAATTGATACAAGTAGCATGAAACGATGGACGATGAACCGCATGAAACAGAAGGAGAAAAATACAAAAAAAGAAACAAAAAAGCACGGGGACAACAGTTGCAGACAGCGAGACCAGGATGGATAAAACATAGTGGGGTAATCCGATTGGATGGTTTGCATTAGGTGATAGAAAGAGATTTGACTGGACGATAATCAATAGCGAAATCACCGGAGGTTTAAGAGAAATAGCAAGACAGTGGAGTCTAGGAGCGAGGACGCCAATCAAGGAAGCGCAAACCACATGAACGCGCAGGAATGTCAACATTTATCTTCTCGGCGCCTAGAGTATTCAAGAATTTTTCTGTTGGCCTCCGCTGTAATGGACATGTGCTTACTCCCCAACTTCCATGTCTTCCTCCTTCATGCCAGTCGAAGACGCGCTGCGGTGGTCAGCTGCAGCATCAGCTGCTTCTCTCAATTCTGCGTCCACATCCGCATCACCTTCGCCGTCTGCGTCTGGATCTGTGTTGGGGTCGGAGTGGGGAGAAGGAAGATGTTGCGCTGAGAGGTGTGGGTCAACTAGGGGTGATAGAATGGAGGATGTTTCACCCACCAGAGGACACCGCACCCCGTCGTCTTCGTCCAGGGTCTTCGTCGTCTGTGGTCTGGAGAGTAGCGATCGCAGGCGGGGAGGGAGGGTCACGGTTCCGATCTCTCTCGCGGTCCTTTGCAGACCCACCACTGCGTTTCTTGTCCTGTAAAAGCACAGGCGGCACGAAAGACGCCGAGCTTGGAAAAACTTGCGACTGTGTCTGCGCCTGTCTTTGCGTCCCAGTAATCGTAGCAACAGGAATGGTATCTGTACGGTGCAATCGAGCTGCACTAGCGTTGCTACCACCAGCCACATTTGCATCGGTCGTTCCCCGCCGTTCTACCCGTTTCATTTTTTTTCTGCAACGGTCGCATACAGTACCAGGCCCTTCTGGCCCAGGCCCCCATTTTTCGACGCATTTGTTGTCTTTGTAGCGCCCTGGTAGACCACATTGGCGGCAGATGCGTTGACCAATAGAGTTAGTGGGGGGGAACGAGGTTGTGGGGGGAACGGCAGGTGGAGGAACTGGTGCGATGGGAGTGACAATGGCGTTAGGAGGTGTTAGTGGGGAGCCATTGTGAGCTGGCGCTACGTCATCAACTCGAGATCCGTTTATTAAAAAGGGACGCACTAATATTTGCACTTGACCCTGGTTTGCCCTTCTTTTGGGGGGCGCCGGTAACGGGAGGGGCAAAAATATGGGTTTGATAGGTCCTGAGCTCGCCAGGCTGATCTAATGGACCTACGGGAATATTCCTTGACTGGTGGGCAGCCAAGACGGCACGAGGAGACTGTGGCTGTTGATCACGAGCAGTTAAAACGCTCCTTTCGTCAGTGGCAGCGTCAAGGAGGAGATCCTCGATGTCCTGCGAAGTAGCACGAATACTAGAGTGGCTGCTAGAGCGGGAGTGAGATTTATGAGTAGGTTGAATGCTAAGGTGGTGATTGAGATGTTGAATCTGGTGAAGGTGTTGGGGGTGGGGATCCATGTCAGGGATGCGTCCGCGTGACATGGAGGTAGCCTGGGGAATGTGAGGAGATAGAAAGGTGGTATGAGAGGGAACTTACCGAGAGGGGGGGCCTGTGGTCATATTCTCCACGTTCGTTACGTGGTCGTTTGGAGGGAGGTTGAGGTTGTGCGATAAGATAAGAAGGGTCATCGAAGCTGCCTGAGCGAGGACGGACGCCGCGAGTGGATGGTGGAGGAGGGAGTGGGCCTGGAGGAAGGGCAGAAGAACTAAGTGAAGAGGAGGTGTAACGATGATGAGATCGATTATATGAACGAGGTGGGGGTTCTACAGTGATGCTAGGATTGGCGGAATAAGGGCTATGATCATGCTGATTTTGATTGGGGATGGGGGTCAAGACAAGATGACCACCTGCATCTCTAAGAATGCGCTGAAAGCCAGAACGTGCATCTGCAGCACGGGATTCGATGGCGGCGAGGTATTTATTGAGTTCTTCGTAAGATTCGAGAACAACGCGTCTGCGGGCTTCTGCTTCGTCTCTTTGTCTATCGGCATGGGCTACACGTGCCTCAGCTTCTTCGATGACACGACGAGCCTCGCCTGAGAGGGGAGCACCATTGACGGTTGCGGCCTGAAATTCTGCTAGTAGACGCTCTACTTTTTCTAACCGTTTCTTCGTATTTCCGAGTTCTTTTGTGAGTCTGTCATTGTCGCAGTAGCTGTTATGAAGTAAATGTGCGAGCTGGGCGTTGGAATGGTTATTTATTATTCCATTTGGTGAAGTAAGTGGAGGGGAAGTCATGGGAGGTTCTGCAGACATGGTATCGCGTTAGTGGGGGAAGAGGAGGTCCATGATGGGTTTCATTATTATTGGAATGTGGGTTGATAAGAGTTGTTTCCCTGTCGGTGAACACGCCTTCCCTGTCACACTATTTGTTGGTCACTTGTCACCTTTTCCCCGGTGGCAGTCTCGGCCGGGTGTATAACATCATGCCCCGCTCAACTCCCAGAACAAACGTTGCCGACGCACATCATTTCTTAATTAAGTAAAACCCATTTCCCTAATTCGGTTTTAACGCCAAAGACCCCAGTCACTCATTTCATCCCGCCCGCCTTTGGGGTCTTGCCTCGTGTCGGCGCTCACCGCGGCCCCCCCGTATCTCCAATTCTGTCAATATTCTGTCAATTTATTAATTTTATATTATATTATTCTCCCCGCCTCGTGTAGCGGCTACTCCCGATTATTCCCGCCCTAACCCGTCGGTCTCTCATCCGTCCCTTCGGCCAAGCTACTTCTCTCCTCGGCAGTAACACACGAGGCAAACACGAGGCCCCGCACCGCCCATCCCGCTTCCACGTATGTTCTATGTTTACACCCGCCCTTGATCACTCCGGTCCGTATCTTCCAAATTTTATTCCGCCCAAGAACCACACCGCACCCCTACAGCATGCCCGACGAATTCAAGAATCCGTCAACTTAAACTTTGTTCTTCACCTCCCTTTGCTCTTTTCGCTTTTTGCCTCGTTTTTCTTTTCATCTTTCTTCCAAATTCGTCTAATCGTGCCTGACAATATCCTTTTCAAATTTTCATTCGTCCTCTCGTCCCCAGCGTTACCTCCGTCACTACCCTCAGCGGTCCGTCCATGTCCATACCAGTGTATGTACCACATGCTCATTCTCATTTCAGTTCATCACGCCTCGATTTCTACTCTTCATGACATATCCTGACATCATTCATATCCACACTTGTATCCGGCATCTTCAATTTTTTCTAACCGGCACAGCATATTGCCTCCCTAATGGCCCAAATCCTCCAGACGCCAGGAACTACAATGTCCAATCTTATTTATTTTCGTAGCTCGTGTCCTCCTCGAGGTTCCGTGAGCTAACGTTTTCCACCAAATTCCCGACATCCTCTGACTAGAATGCCATTCTTGACTTATCGGCGGCTGTGTAATTATTGTTACAGGCGTAACGCAAGTAATTTCTCAAAATTCGTAATACCCTAGCTTCGATTCTGCGCTCGTCGGCGATAATGTCAGCATCCAGTGTTTTTGCTCCAGATATTCTATAGGAAACGCCATCCTCAAACCTCGGGTAGTTCATCCCCGACACATTCAATCAGTTATGCTGCCATCGAGAATGGTTAGTCTCAAAACGGCTCCGGAAAGTTACCTTGCACTGAATCATGGCAGTGACGTTGCGTTCTTGAGGCTCCGTGGTCCACGCCATTCGCTATAAGCAATAGAATCACGATAACTTGCCCTTCGATGTGGATTCCGCTCAAAATTTGAAATGCCGTACGTGCTATGTATTCATGGCTACACCTAATGTGTAGCAGGCTAGCGGCGGCCGCACGCAGCAGCCAAACTCAGCGAAGTCCATCATTTCCTACGGTGCACGGGTTTTGGATCAATTCGTCTCGACACTTTGCTTCTGATTCTTTGCCACTGCACTTGTCAGGTACTTGCAGCTTCTACGTCTATTCTAGTAAACTTTCAAGCTCGAGTCTAGTGCATAGGGAGCTAAGTAGCGGCGTCCGCAAGCAGCAGAAAGATCTAGAGTCGTAATATTTATCACCGAGAATGCACGGGGAACTGGATCACCAATTCATCTCGGTTCTCTACATTTTCTACTGCACTCTGAGTAGCAGCTTCTACCGCTATTCTACATACTGCCAAGGGATGCTGGGAGCTGGCGGCTTGAACTGAAGCTACTAGCTCTATGGGTTAAATGGCTGACAAATTCTATGCCACTCAGAAATACGACTATCCTCAGGTTTTCCTATCTTTTTATGCCCGTGCTGCATGCGAACAGAATTTCACTGATAGCTAGATTTACTTGATGTGACCATCGTCCCATTTTCCATGCCACGGCTGATCCTGATGAACTCAAAACTCAACCTCATCGGCACCGCGGTCATGAATGCCATCCACCACCTGATGAATACCAACACGCACAGTGCCGACCGGTATCCAATCTCTTGTCTATGATTTTCCCAATTTTGATGACATCGATGCCTTTGCCGATCTTGACGCCTCACCTCTCATGAAGATGCTTCATATTGATCACGACGTGAGCACATGTCAATCTAACTTAAACAGGCGCATCTCAGCTGACTTGGATTATTTTGGATTCTGCGGGATCCAGTACATCCCGAGCGCAAAGCCATTCTAATGCACGCAGGCGCTACCAAGCCTCCGACATCGTCGCTACTTCTCTCTTTTTTGCTACCGAGTGCCTCACAAAATCCTGATATTCATTCAACCCGAGGAATTACGAGATTTTATAGTTTCATGTCCCTGGATTGGGACCTGCGCAGTTGCCTTGGGGTCACGCGCGAGTAGCAGCGAAGATCGTCTCGATGTACTACCCCACGTCAATTCTTTTTCGTGCGAGCTTCTGTGCATAGAGCTCGATGTGAGGCGAGTCCCGCTCGGATAAATTTCGAAGGGGCGTAGGGTTTTACATAATTGGTCCAATGTTTTTGATCACGTTTAGGCTTTTTGTGGGGAATAATTGATTCAGATGACGTTGAAATGGCGTTGAATACATCCCTCCATGTGTACGTACATTGCACCCACTCTTCACCCACAAATACACGACATCTCAAAAACGACAATCTTAGCCGCGAACATCTTCGCCCAGTATGGCACGGCACATGACCCCTGAGCTCGATCGAGGATCACAGAGCTGTACTAAATCCATCTACTTGCCCCACCCACATTTGCTGTGCCTTCTATCTAAATACAGCATCCACTTATCCAAGGTATGCGACAACACCGCAAGCTCGCCTTCTTGGTTCCTGTAGCAAACCCGTTTCCCCTCATCTTGGCAAACCCTACGCAGCCATGCACATCAATATGAACGCTGCATCGCCGCATGCGCATTGCATAGTAATATAACACAACGACAACGCTTTCCCGCTTTTGGCGCGCTGTGGAGCCCAATCCATATGCAATCACTCAAAGCCTTCATCTCAACTCACGCTCTCATCACTGCCAATGACATAAATGAGTTCATTTTTCAGAAGCCGCATGCATCACGTTTCAAATTTCATCCCGCGACTTCTCATAAGTCAACGCCCAGAATGGTTCATTGCTCGTTCAGGAAGTCTTCGTTATCAACTCGTGCCATCGAGCGTTTCTTTTTGGTTTTAGATTTTTCGAATCCCATATATATTTCAATGTGCCAACGTGCATGCGAGTTTTGTTTCTGGACTGGGGCCCCGAACGTGACGTCGTCTGCCTCGTGTTCGGCGCATGTACACGAACTGGGCCGTGGCCCGTGGTGATGGGCGCTCGTACGTTCGATGGCGGTGTTCCTTCCCACCGCTCTTTTGCTTCTGTGTTATCTGATCGGCTGTTGCTGCGTGCGTTATGCGTTGGTGTTGGGCGATTCACGGTCGGATCCTGTGAGTGGCCCTGGCGCCAATGGCCTAGCCTGGACGATTCTATCGCGCTGGCGGGGAGGCAATGCGATTGAAAAATGGAATTCAGAGCTTTCTTACAAACTTTTTATTCAAAGTTCACGATATCCGCTTGTCTCACCCCAGATCCAAATAAACGAAGAACACTTCCCAAGGAATTCAATTGACGAGCGATACAGCTCTCATCAAATGACCTCCGGATGTCCAAGAACCCGTCCTCCCGATAGTTTTTCTAACACGATATGACCGAATGAAGAAGCTCGGCTGAAAACTAGTTCTGCCCGATCGAGATGTGTACGTTCGCTTCCTAACTTTATCGTGTCGAGGGTCTCGAGGCTGACGGGACGCCATCCGTTAATCTTCGTGACAAACTATTGTGGAATGGGAAAGGGGCCGGTTGGATGGCTGGACGGTATTCCTCGGCGGGGATGCGTGCCGTATCCCGCCCTAACATCATCGCATTCGCTGGCATCTTGTCACTCGCTTTCCCAGAGATAACTTCTGGATATCTCAGCTGCCATGTATACGCCGTAAAGAGACACATCCCCCCTGTCAAAACAAAAGGGGCTTTGAACCATACCAAGTGACGGAGATTCGGTTCGTGATGGCAGTACTAGCGATGAGCCATCTTAGGCCATCGACCCCGCCTTCGCTTTCCTTACTCGGGTGCAAAGCCCCAGGGAAACCCTGATAGGTCGTTTCATTTATTAAAATTCCTTGTGCTTCTTTGCTTCTTGCTAACTTGACTAATTGTTGTCCTCGATAGGGCGTTTTTGCGCCTTTGTTCTTGTTCTCATGATTCACAGTTCGGCCGCTGAATGTCCGCCGGTTGGGTGTTTGACCATTTTGGGTCGACCCAGCAGTCAAGTACGGGAGGGCGTAATTACGAGGCGGGTATTTCTTGTTTTGTTATGTTCGGTTCGGTTGCTTGATTATTCTGCGGTCGCTGAAATTTTATGATCCCAAGCGGGTCGAGGGCGTAGTGATTGATTTTCGTGTTAGACCATTTTTTTTGGTCACAGGTTCCCTCAAAATTTTGGGATAGATGATGATCAGAAGATCTGCAGATACCAAATGTCTGTTCTTTGTTCATCCGAGCCATCTGATGAAATTATGATCTGGCAAATGATGCATTTCTGAACACAGCAGTGAAATAGCTAAAAAGATTATCGAATACAAATTGATCCCTAAGCGAAGTATCAAACCCCAGACACACCAATGATTATCGAAAGCCTATGGTCGGATACCCACGTCCGAGAGCGCTCTTTGTCATCTTTCGATGATGATTCACATGGAGAGCCACGCGCCGCTGAACAAAGTAGACAGCGAGAAATCGGGTTAATGCAGTTTTACGCCAACACATACTAGTAAAGTGCGCCCAAGAATAAAACCCCCGGCCTCCCGCAATAGGTTTGCGTGATGGCTGCGGTCCTGAGCGCTCCACTCGCCAGTCTCGCATGTCGTGCATGTTCTGGATCTTACACGCAGTCTGGGATAAATCTGCGTCGACGAGCCTCGTGTTTTGCGCGTGTTTCGCAAGATCGTACGCCACGTCCCAGGACTACTACCTCGTGCCCAGGCCCTGAACATCCCGGGCAGCGTCGTTTACCCCTTTCCTCGCCAAGGACTCCTAAAACAGAGCTCGCGGGAAACCTGGGTCCTAAATTGAGACGTCCAATGAGATCGCGCCGCCGAAACGTTTACAGGCAGGCGATCTTCCAGCGCAGCACTGGCTAGTGTGCACTGTCTTCCGAGTTGCGAGTTCGACTCACGGTTGGATTAGGGGGGGACTGGATCAGTTGACCAATCATTCGTTCATCCAAAAATTAATGATAGTTCCTTGATTAATTGGGACGTCATAGATTTTCATTTGTTTCTTATCTGCTGGCTTTGTAATTGAAAATCGTTCTCGCTTGTCTATGTCCTCGGCGAAGCAGTCCCGTTGACAAGTTGGTGGGACAAGTCCCTGAATAACCCTGAGCACGTTGGGCAAAGCGGCTCGTCACACAAGACTTTGGCAGCGGCGTAGCATCTGTTAGCAACAGCTTGACAGTGTCGGCCTTGCCAGCGCGGCGTGTCAATGTCAGCATTCGGTCAGGTACGACATCGCTGCCATAGCGGAAGAAATTCGTTACGGCTGTATTGGGTTCTACTTTCGCTCGTTATCATCCCTTATCGACCCTGTTCGCGTTCGGGAGGTTATGTGAATGTACAATAAGTAACTGTACCCTGTACACTAGATTAAGCAAATTTTACAGTAATAAATCGACTCATCTATATCACGCCATCGCTCATTCAACCGCTAATAAAATCAGTCGGACCCCAAAATTCATCAGGCTCGAGTTGCTCCATCAGTTCGTCCACCAGGATGAGCAGATAAGGGATATCGACACCTTTAACGACGCCGACGCCATCAGGATACCAAATCTTCCTTTCCTCATAGGCCCACTTCCATCGCTGCAGATAAAATCTGATCAGAGCTGAGGTCGACCACGTGGCGATAGGAAGGACCCACCAGATATCGGATCAGCTCCTTGTCCTCAGGCATGACTTGTTTCCACTCCTCGCTCTCGTGGCTCGTACAGAATATTCGGTACGAATCTAGAGCGTATCGGCCCACGCCTGGATAGTGTGAGACGGGTGTTGGCGGATATGGTATAGTCGTTTTACGGGCCGTTCGAGGGGATCCGTAATGTTTGCGTTTTCTTGGATTCACATAAGTTGGCGCGGTGATTTTTAATCTCGCAGGAATTTCTAAGCGGCACTTAGATGGACGAAGAACGTCAGTAGGAGGATCATTTATGTATTCTTGAGAGATCTCCTTCAGCCATGCTGCCCGTTTGTTGTAGAGGCCGAGCGGTCGCAGAATATTTACGAGCTCATCACGATCAGCTTGTTACGAGACGACCGTCAGCGTTCGTAATAGGGTCGAGAAGTTGGAGCCTACCCTCGATCATATCCCGAGGGGTTGGCCAGCGGTCCATGAGCTTCCAAAAGACTGGGATAGCATATCGGCCAGTAGTCACATTCAGTAGTTTGACGGCGATCAAGAGCTGCCAGGGATTATCAGAAACGGCAGCTGAAATGAGATAGATGAGAAATACTGTTACGACACGTAGGAGAAGAAGTACCCTGTATCAAGATTGGCTTCGCGTTCGCGATGTACCCGATAAGATCGTTAAACAAGTCTTGACGGTATGTCGGAAACGCAGGCATATTCTCATGTGTAAAGAGGTCCTCCGACGGTATAAAAGAAGGCACCCATGACTTGCCAGATTGTGTGACATTGGAAAAATATTTCGAGGTTACCAGTGTGATGGGATCTGGGCTGGTTCTATGGGTGACGTCCGTTTGTTGCGTTGCTACCTTAGATGTAGTCATTGATTTACTAGATAAAGCGGTAGACTGGTGGAGTGATACGGTAGAAGGCACGACCTTGCGACGTTTTCGAGGTCTGGAAGATGGGGTGGGGAGCGCCAGGGTTTGGAGTGTAGACCGAACTTCATCAGGCATAGGTGTCAGGTAACATGATTTGGTGAGTGGAATCTTCATCTCCGCTTCCGATGGTTCTACAGAACTCTGGTCCTTCGCGGGTAGCTCACGATGGTAAGCATCAACAGGTTCGAGCTTGCGCTTCTTTTTCTTCCTCTTTGATACCTCTAGTGAATCGTTATGCGCCGATAGTGGTGGAACTGTAGACGCAGACTTGACAAGAATCTCTACCGCGTCAAGTAGTTTGCGAGGACCTTTGCGCGTGGAACCATCGGTCGAAACACCCTTGCCTGAGGGCGTAAAGTGGATAGAAGACTCTCCTGTGGGTATGCGCTGTTGATTGGTGGTTACTGACTCACTCCTGCGACGCTTTGATTTGGCATGAGAGACATGCTGTGAGGTATTCTTCGAAGCTCGAGACTTTCTAGCAGTCACTGGAAGACAATCATTATTTTCAGGTAAGGGTTTTCTCTTCAGAAAAGTAGATGTCTGAGGGGTGTAAGCATATGAACGTAGAAACTGAGAAAAGGTGGAAGGGGTGCTCATCGACTGAGACAGAGATAGAGGTGGACCATGGTGGACTTGGGTGATGGACCGGGTGGACCTCTCGGACTTTTGGTGGCGTCATGACCGGAAAAGGTAAAGTCAGGTTTAGTGACTCGGCTTTGGGAAGCTGGGGATCAGACGGAGGCTCCTGTTCGTCAGAAGCCATCACCAGCGTAACTCACCTTGAAAGCAGTCTCGAATCGAACAATAATCATTTCTTATATTCTTTCAAATCTCTTTCTCTTATATATCTCTTGTTAGTTCTTGCATTCATTTACAAGAACAGAGCGTCTGTGAATCTACAAATTCATTTCTTATCTGTCCAAACAGTTGGGACTATTTCTTTCATTCACATCTCTTAATGCCATCAAGGAAGAACCGAAATGCAACCCGTCAATCACCTCGTACTCCTGTTAATAATTACTCTCCTGCTATCCTTCCTATCGACTCAAATTCTCCACCTTGGTCTACGGAACAGTCTCCCCTTGTCGAGCCAGACAGACCTCCAGATTCTCCTATCATTCAAATCAACCTCGAACTTCCTCCAGTGGTAGCAATGGAAGATGAGAGTTCACCTATCAAGCATGACGGGGGTCTTCTTTTGGCAACCCCCGAGTCTCGTCCCTCGCCTGTGCGTTCAGAGGTTAAGCTTCCTCCAACAGAAGACGACTTTACGTTCACACCAGGAGCGCTTGGCCATACCCGATCTCCTGTGCTTGCCCGGTGAGCATTTTCTCTTTGTTTGTCTCTACCGGTTCGTTTTTGGGGTGCCGCACTTCTTTCATACTTGAGGGAAACACAAGGGGCATTTACACAGCATGGTGTTGTCTTCCCTGATTATCGTATCCTCACCTTGATGCGCCCCATCAGTTTTCCTGTGTTGTGACATATTCAATCGACAAGTATAGTAGATCACCACGTGCGCATGCATTCTGTACATCATATTCTCGTTCGTTTCCCCACTCCTTTCCTTCATTAGGCACAAAAGGCAAGATAGCTGAACTTACACTTTCCTAGCGAGCCAACCATGCTTGAGAACTTCTCTCGCGCTGTGCGCAACTACGTGCCAACTTCCATTCCTGTTCCTGCCTCCGCACCCTCTCCGCCGCGGGTATCAAGACCCGTTTCTTTTGGTAGCTTCATGGCCCCTCCTGGCGCTTCAAGTCGTTCACCAGGTCCAAATATACCCATTGTCTCTCCAACCGCCAGGAAGCCTCTTGGCGCTGGTCCAATTGGAAATCAACAGAATTGGAGAATGAGACCAGGCGCCAGACTTGACTCAGCAGACGACGATGAACATGCTATCTTCGGCTCTGACGATGAGGACTGTGAAAGCGCGTTCTCAGGAGATCAACCCCTAACGACTTACCCTACCGCCGCTGAAGGCGACTCTATTGTGTGGTCCCGCTGGGACACCCTCATTGAGAACGGTTCGAGACCTCGGTGAGTTAATTCATGTCTCAGCAACAGACGGTTTTATAACAGACGTTACATCATTCAGGCGTATACTGTTACTTGGCTACACCACTGGCCTTCAGATTTGGGACTGCACACTCCTGGGATCAGTGTCCGAGATTCTGAATCTTACTGATTATCCCTTTGGGTCCGTTACCTTTGCTGGTGTGCTTGCGACTCCGCACTCCTCTGGAGAACGTGAATATGACAGTTCCAGGCCTCTAATTGGTGTAATGTGCGTTAAATTTCATGCTAGATACATGACATCCACCTCTGATAAACGGAATGTGCAGCTCTAGGTCGAAAGACAAGTCAACGATGTCTATTTATTCATTGCGGGCTCACAAGGTCATCAAGCATCTTCCGTTTGTTAATGTAACAACCTTTACTTCAAGTGCACACTTCATTGTCATCGTAAGTATCTGGCTTATCCACCTATAAGACGTCGCTGACCAGCAAACAACAGAATACTACAAATCCACCAACTCTACACATTCTTTCTTCAGCATCCTTTACAGAACTACATACTATTTCTTCGCTTGCCATTCTTCCTTCGTACACAACAATTCCATATAAAGCCAATACCAACAACATTGTATCATTAACACCGATAGACTCCATCAACACCAACCATGCTTCTCATGACTATCCCGTCCCCATATTTGCTCTTTCTCATCGCATCTTGGCATATGCTTCCCTGCCTCCTAGAGCAGATTCTCATGTTGGAGCCGTTTCTCAGCCTCGCACGCGCCTACGCTCCCCGTCAAGCACCCTCGGAATATCTCATGCTGCTGCACTCAAGGTCGGGGGGACCGTCCTCAGCGGGGTGAAGTCCCTTGGTGGAATAGCATATTCCGCTGCTGCGGAGTATGCGAAATCTCGCGCGGGCGCGGGAGATCAATCACGCGCGGCTCAAGGGCAAACATCAGTGATGAGTGGCGTCAGTAACCTCTTCTTTTCACGGAGCGCCCCTGCTGCGAGCAGCGGCCATTCGGACCCAACCGAAGTTACGTCTCTGTCGCCGGCGCTATTTCCAAATACCCAAGACCGACAAGAGGAAGTAGAGACGCTATCGTCGGGTTATCATATTACAGTACTAGATCTGGCTTCCCTTTTGTCCGGAGACAGTCCGTCCGTACGCATCATTTCCGAATTCGTCGCATTTAAGCACCAGCCCGTGTCCTCTCTCAAGTTCACTCTTGATGGGACCTCCTTGCTAGTATCTCCTAGGGATGGGCAAGCCGTTCGCGCTTTCCAGATTCGGCCTACGGCGAGTGTTTTACTTCCCACCGACAAGAAGTATGCTGGCGACCATCAAATCGCGCTCGTCGGGCGCCAATTCAATGCTGAACAAAGTTCACCGTGGCACATGTACAATCTACGCCGAGGTCGGACAACTGCCGTCATTGATGGGATCGAAGTTTCGGCGGATGGGCGGTGGGTCGCTTTTGGGACTAGGAAAGCGACAGTACACGTCTTTGCTATCAATCCATATGGCGGAAAACCAGACTTGCGAAGCCATATGGAGAACAGGGTTCGGAATACAAATGAAGCCGTAAGTAAACGTCATCTTCCTAGTCCGTTTAGTTTTGCTCAGATTATATTAGCATGTCCCATTGTCCGTTGAATTGTCATCGCTTGTGCGTCTCAGATCCGTCAAGGCGTCCGCTCACGGCGGCGTCAAGCCGGGAATTACCTTTACGTTCCTTCCTAGCGACACACCGTTGCCTGCCAGCCTCCAGCCTCCCCCATCTGCCATCACATCGTCTCCTAGCACGTCCTCAAGTCGTTCTGATCAACCTTCTCCGCTTCGGGCGAGGAAGACTGCCAACTTTCAGGATCTTCTTCTCTTTGATCCCTCTGATGGTGTACTATCTTTGCGACGTATCATGCTCGATCAACGTCCTCGTGATACAGGTGCATTTTCATATACATTAGCCAACTTGCCAACGAGCATGTCGCTTCCTGGTACTAGTGCCACTGGTCGTCTCAGCACATCGCCACACAATCGCGTCGGCGTCGCGTCGACCAAGACTTCCGGCCTAACTCAAATGATGTTGGAATCTGCCAGCGAATTGCATGGACGAGATACCATGATCGCTACTTGGCAGCTTAGACGACACCGAGATTGGGGCGAAGTAAAGCACGTGCAGCGATTGAATGCGTGGTCTCCTGGACGAACGCCTATTGCAAAGTATGCGCTATTGTCAACAAGTGGCTTTGATGCTGACGCAGATCGCATTGCTTTTAGCTCCCTTGTTCATGCAGAACTATCTACATATTCCAGGTCGCCGAATGTGAATCCTCGCCTTATCTATCTCGCCCACCAATTCAGCTTTTACACTCTGGGCGAAGATTACCATGCTCTCATTCGCCGCAATCGACTAGACATAACAGGGACCAAGATGGACGTGCGCAAGGAGGTAGAAGTCAGTGCATATTCCGCAGGCACTGGAGAGTCCTTTGTCGAGGGATTTTCGCCTCGTGATATGGGACGAGTCGTGTCTTCCTTTGACGAACCAATAGCGTCTGCTATATCTGCCGATATGGAGTACCCGCGTTCATCTCGGTCTCTCATCCCCATGCTCCCGAACGGGGCTGGTTTGAAGCCACGGTCCTTTAAGAACCCCATCCCCATCCGCGCAATGACATCAAATATTGCCGAAGGTGTCGGAGAAGGTTTTGGTCGTATCCGAAGAGAGATCAATCGAGTTCGTTCCCCACAGCTTGTACGACCAGAGGGTCTATCAGCGTCCGTTCCTCTTGAGTTTGATGAGCATGACGAGGATCTAGTGTTCCCAGGGATGGAACGGGATGATGACGTTGTGGATGACAATGGGTCCAGAGGTGAAGACGCCACGGACCCTTCGATTGATACACCTCCTACCGATGCTGAGCTGTGCGATGATGGAACCGAGTTATGGCATGGTTGGACAGAAGAGGATAAGCTCGCCGTGGATGAGGCAGAACAGTTTGACGATGTCGTCGGATTCTTGGACGAGGAGCAGACGCCAGCGATTCAAGCGGAGCAAAGGAGGGCGAACAGGAAACAGCTTTGGTAGCCGCATCACGCGCTGTGCTTCCTATTGCTTACTATCTACGTTTGTAATGTGTATTATCTGACATGTAACACGTGGTCCGATGAAATTAGTAAACTTTGTTTGCAATCCAAGATAAATGCTACATGTAAACGTGAGATGCTCTGGATGATATCAAGATACACATGTTGGTATGTAGTGGGCATAAGCAGTGACCAACGACAAGAAATGAAATGAAGACATATGTATGTGCATTATGAACGACTTGAGAGTGATCCATTCTGCCTTGCGACTGCGCGGCCTGATGTGTCACAGGGGAATGCAGGTCGTAGGGCTGTGGAAACCCGGGAATCTGTGCAAGAGCGCACGTAGGCTGGGTTTGATGGTCTATAAAGGTATTCCGTGGGGTGCGATGGCGACGGGCCGAGATGGGAAGGGGGACGGGGTCGAGGATAACTATAAGAAGTAGTTTTCCGGGATGGGGAAGGCGATCGTGACCAAAATGAGTTGGACTGCGACCCTGATCCACCGGGATGATTAACCTCCTTATGTTCTTTACTGCAGCCCTCGTAGACATCCATTGCGTATTGGGAATCATCATCGTCAGAAAGATCGTCTTCTGATTCTTCCGAGTCTGTTGCGGGTGGCGAGACCAGGGACTGACCATGCCCCAGGATGTCCGAAGGGAACGGGGATTGATCACATGCACCATGGCCATCCATGTCAGCCAAATGGCCCGCAGACAGTCTCGTGTGATTCCGCCAGTGGCGGCGCATGTTTGAATTGACGTTGAATTCACGACCACATCCTGGATATGGGCACTGATATGCTAAAATTGGAAAAGTCAGCTAGTGTCTTCGTGGGTGTTGATACAAATTGAGAAGAAGTGATGCAACGAGGCAAACACGATTTGTCTTGAAGACGGACGAGTCCGAGATAATCAGATATAAACGTACGTTTTGCTCCCGTGTGTGTGTTTACGTGGATCTTCATGCTGCTGGGGCGATTGAATCGCTTGCCGCAATGAGGACACTGGTGCTTCTTACCGCGCCCTTCTCCATGCAGCATTGTTGTTAGATGATCCGACGACTTTAGGTAAGGTCTCCTGCCATCATTTGTCATGACGGTGGAAGCAGAATTGGGAGGGTCTGATACAGAAAAGGACAATACGGATGATGAAGGCTGGGGTCTAGATTCTTGAACGTGTTGGGATGGACTAGGTAGGGTATCGCGTGGAATTTGTGAACTGTAAAGAGGGCCCGGGGACCTGTGCTTTTGGCGTTGTTGTGACTGCCGAGGAGGTACGAAGGGAGCCATAGAAACCCGGAAAACCGGAGTCGATCCATTGGCGATTCCCGAGCCCGATTTTCCCTGAGAGGAGTTTGTTGCACGAGTACGCAACTTGGTGCTAGAAGCGATATGCTGGAGGGAGGAAGCGAGAGGGTCAGCTCGGAGAACGTTGAAGGAATAAGCTGCGGGAGGTTGAGTATTGTCTGGGGTGAGATAGGACAATCGATTTGAAGCCGAGTCTGAGCTTGTACTGGATGGTGGTGGTGATGGAAGACTGCGAATTGCGGAATCACCCGTACGATAGGGTTTTGAACCGCGGTGGCGAGAAGTGGGGCGAAGATGATCCTGGTGGATATGATGAGGAGGGAGGGGTGTAAGGATTTGGGGATAAACTCACAGCAGTGTCATTGTCTTGTTGAGTACGAATTGAAATTTCTGGATGTAGAGTGAGTAGTGAGTATAGGGAATTTAAGAGAGGCATACCAGGGAAGATGTCGCGTATGCTAGGGAGTGGTACGCTCTGGTGAGACATTGTAATGATAAAGCGCAGTCAAGGGACGGTGGTAGCAACCTGCTGTGGGCTTTGGGAGCTAAAAGGAATTTGAAGGATATTTATATAGATGAGGGAAGAGCCTGTTATGGATGATGGCCAATGCGGTGTTCTAAAGAAGGACCGAGGGCGCTTTGATGCGAGCACCGAGGATTGGCTCGAGCATGACCGTGGACCGCAGTAAGAGTGAAAAGATTAGCCTTGCCATGTACAGAAACGGGATAATATATTATATCATATTATTTCTCATTTTATATGATTTTATATCTCCTGAAAATCTCTCTTCTTCTTATATTAAATCGGCCGCCGGTCACTCTTTTTCGTAAGTAAATCCGCCTAACCGCACTTGAATTACCACATTATTATATACGATGATCTTTTCCCCTTTTTGACCAGTGATCTCCGCCCCCAATCCCTTCTCATTCCTGACTTATCCGCCGATCTTATCGTCAGCTGAGAATGTAATACACCTATCCTCAATTAGTCTCCGTTCTCCTGCCGTACCATCCTGTCATACTACTACATAGTCCCCGTCTCTCTTCGGTTATACACATCCCTCAATACACTGGCTCTGATCACCCTCTTTACGTCCACATCACTCGCAGCAACTCTCCGAGGTGATACCGTGCTTCTCATCCGTGGACATAGCTCATTCGGCACCCCCAGTCGGTCATCACTCGATGCACTCCATCCTCGCCTACCCCCGTTCTTTATGTTCTAAAGAGGATCTCTTGACTCATCGATCATCCGCGGTACTACGTATACGGCGGACGCAGCATGGCACCTTCCGATCTACTTGCGCTCTAAGCGGACTCTTGGTCATGCGGTTTGCACGTTGGTTTCCTGGCTCCATTAAATCATACAACCATAGCATCCGTTCACTCGTCAAAAATAATTCCATCCGCTTGTCTATAAATTCAACCGCGACACTGATTTTCGGATTGGCGCGGTGGCTTTCCCTCTTCGTCTCCAATGCTATGTTTAATATTCTCTTACCATTGTGGGAAATCGCCGTTAAGATCGACAGGGCACATGGTTGCCGCCGGTTGGATGGCCGGATTGTCGCTGCGGTTAATTGCGTTATCGATCTTGACAACAACCAGGTCATGATTCTGAACAAACTTTTCCCGATATGCTGAATCCCATCCGAGATCAGTGGGAAATCGATCTTTCAAGTATCCAAGACCATGTGCTCAAAATCTGAAAATATAGAAAGCCAGACCAGAAACACACTCGGCACTTCTGATCTCAGCTTCAGATCGGTACCGCGTTAGCAAAGCACAAGCGTTGAAGTTCCTATTTAAAGTGAAAAAGCACTACAATTACTCTTTCGAACACTGTGCAACATGTGCAGACAATAACTTATTGACAAAGTCTGCGAACGAATCACAGACCTCATCGGGAGGGTGCACACCTTCCCTGCACTCATCCCCTGGTCGGTATTTTCCTGTTTTCACTGAGAATCCCCATTAATAATCGCTTGGCACGGCAAATTGTAACAAATCAACTCAATACCTAAGATCCTCCAGAGACACAGGTCTATGGCGCCGCCACCAAGGTCCGTTCGGACATCGTCGCCAATCACGGCGATGCATCCTTCAGAATCGTATCCCTCACAATCGAGGCTCTCAATCACCGTTTGGAAGAAAGCTTTACTGGGCTTGCCGAGCACCTCCGCTTCCCTTTCGGTGGCATTTTCAAGAGCGGTGACAAACGGTCCTGGACCAAGTGCAAGCCCATGGCCCGAGGATTCTAGGTATCTCGCCTTGTGTAAAGCGATGAGGGGGATCGATGCCTTCGGATCCTCACCACACCGCTTCTGCGAATCATGTTCTCCAACAAGAATCCGAAATGCAGAATTAAGATGATCATAGTCGAACAGCGCAGGCGCCAAGCCCACAATTACCGCGTCATAGGGGGCACTATGATCGTACAGTCCTCCGGAAATGCATTCGTCTTTAGCGGACTCGGACAACAGGAAATACGGTCTTGGAACGGCTTCAGCTTGATGCTATGCCATGCTTAAAAAATTTTGGATCGCTTACCTTTTGAGACCCCTTGACCGGATAAGACTCCGTACGGCCTTAAGGCTCGTCCATAGTTCTTGCGATTCACCGGTTTGCACGTCAAAACCAGCATCTAGCATTCTCTTCTGAAGGACTGAGGTGGATTCTTTGCTGGTATTGCTACAAAACCTGAATGGGAATTTACTGCGCCGCAGCTCAGCAAGCGCTTGAACTGCTTCTTGTGTGGGCGTCGAGCCGATCATCAGAGTACCAGAAATGTCTATAAGCAAAGCACGAATTTTCGGTCTTGGTCTTACAGCCATGGTGAAAGTGGGGCGTTGCTTTATCGCCGTTATCGATGATGGAAGTAAAAGGTCACTGTCGGACCATGGTGTGCGCGTCTATGACATTTTAATCACGTGCGGCGCCTTATCTGCACTCATTCAGGAGTCCTTGACGATTTGCAACCTTATTATTTTTCATCTTTTGTGTATGCGGTATGTAACAATCAGACCAAATATAACGTTCACGTAACGTCCTAACGGAGAGGAAAGGGTTCATATAGTATGTAACCAACGGGAATCAGGCCATTTAAAATGTTCACGTAACGCGCTAGCGGAGAGGAAAGGGAACTAGAATCTCACCGCTGCTCAGCCAGAGCCCCAGAGAGCTTCGGCATCTATCTCTCGCGGACCACGCCCGTTTGGTGCTCCTGTATCATGCTCTTCATCAGTGGGTAGTGCAATTCTCCCTTCTCGCTTGGTAAGTCGACGGTAGAGGAGCGTTCCAATGAGAGCCAGAGGGTGAAGTACGGTGAACACAATAACAGTAATCTAGACAAGTGTGAGGTAAGAAGTAGAATTATCATAAAATTTAGCTCACATAAACAAGAGCAGGTTTGGGCCTCGCAGTCCATATACTGACACAAATCCAAGTAGCTGCGACAGCCCATACGATATCACGGCGCATCAGTATCACAAATAGGCCAATGAGATTTGCACCAAATGTGACCCCAAATCCAGGCCAGGCAAAGCGCCCGTAATGGTCGGGGTTACTAGGTGAATAATATAACCCCAGAGTGAGGCTGAAAGGCATACACAATCAGTAATGCAACTTCTCTCAAAAACAAGACTCCTACAAGAGCGAATAGGGAAACAGCAAGGATAGAGGAAGAATGAGGAAGAAACGCAGTGGAGCGTGAATGAGTGCCGTGTCGAGAGGGCGGGATGATGTGGGAGGATGATATGTGAGCAGCGCAATATTCGAATATAACAAGCATAGAACCAGAAGTCCAAGAAGTATCGTTGAGAGTAAGAAAAACTCAAGGACCTGGTCACGTATGACGGTTAAGTTCAACAGGTTTATGATATGCGACGTACCCAACACACGGCCCAAAGAGCCATCAACCAGTTTGCAAACACGAGGGAAAGACCAACTCCTTTCACTATCGTTGTCTGCGTGTGCTAAGGACACTTCAATTGCTCACTAACAATGCGCTGCTTACCTTCGTCTCCGGCTTCCTAGCTACAACCGAGCAATGTGCAGTAGCCTATTTGCCCAAGGCATATGGCGACGACGTAGGCAGAGATGAGACTTGGAGAAGGAGATATCGATGTAGGGTGTGACTTGATAATGGTCCCTAGTAAACACCAACAGGATGAGAGACGAAATGAAGTGCAAGCATGATGCTCACCAGCTGAGGGTTTGACAATGACTGAGCATACAACTAGTGTTGCGATGTTAATCAAAAGTGATAAAGGGGTGAGGACCTGTAGCCTGTGCAGCTAATCAGTAGGTATCGATGATGGTGATTGAGAGGGGCTATACTACACACCGTATAAGGGAAAGGTAATCCTGCACTGCAGGATGAGAAACATCGAGTGGCAACGAGTCCATAGCTAGTTCAGTGTAGTTTCACAAAATTTCTGTGTTGATGAGATGATTGCAAGAGGCAAGTGATGCTGCGTTCAAAAGACATCGACGTTCAACTTGAAGATGATGTCATAGACTCCAGGACCTTCAGGTAAACAAAGGAAAACAACTTTAATTTTTGTAACGGAGAAAAATAAGAGACAACATGCAGTCATGCAGACCAGATCACAGCGTTCGCGGAAGACAGTGCGAGTCCCTGTTGCACACCATGCAGAACTTACAGAACATGCCATGTTAATCAAGACAATCCGCACAAATCACCTGCTTGATCTTACTCACCAACTATACAGCCATGCTAGTGCCCAACGTGCTGTCGATCTTGAAAATATCCGTCAAGGCAAGGGAAAGTTGAAATCAAGAGATACTTGGACCGCTTGGCCTTTGATAGATTGCTTTATTCCGGAATGGCGGATTGAAGACGAAGTCAAATCTCTTGCTGAAGCGGTGGCTCGTCAGCTCAAAACTAAATATCTATCGAGAACACATAGCAAGCACCAATCGGAATCTCAGGACGATGTGGAGGAAAACGATGATGAGGACTTGGAACCTTTGTCTCCAAGTCTTCTCCAAGCCCTGGTCTGGCAAGCCACTAAGGTCCTGGTTTGCATTTTGGACTCCATTCTCGAACAGCGACCAGCGGTAGCAGATAGCATGCAAAATAGGATGTGGGCATTTAATTGGGAGGGTGTTCTCAGAGTCTTAATCTCGGGTATGACTCTAGACAGAACGTAAGTTACTGTCTTTCACGAGGCCCATTTATACTGACGATACTTCGCAAGCGTGATTTCTGCAGCAAAAAAGCGCCTGTCTTCGATATATGGCTCATCCAAGACTCTTGATATCGGTATTTGATTTTTTTTGCAAGTTTATCTCCGGTTTCATATCAAACACCGCACCTTAGCTTTATCCGAGAATTGGTCGCATCGAATCTCGTACATCCGCTGTTGGCTGAACTCTCAGAGAGGTACGAGGATGCATTTCTTCAGCAACCCACCGTGCGTATACGGAGGCCACCAAGTGAGAACATCTCATCCTCATAACCGCGGCCTGTTTGATATACCCATGCTCAGAGAAAAAACGACGGGTTACGTCCAAGGCGATCATCGAGACTGATACAGAGTAGTCATGTTTCCCGCGGATGCTGACGGACCTGGTGTTTGTCCGATTGACAACACGTTCTACTTGGGTTATCGTCGACGCTCACTATGTGGGTGTTTCAACTGATATGCACCACGCTTTCTAACGTGTCTCACAGCTCAATGGTTTCAGTTCTCAGCACGACGAGCATCGAGATTCGGTTCAACGTACTTGTTAACCACGCTTTCATAATTACACCGCTTTTGGTATACTGTTCGATTGGACAAGACCAACGGACTTGAACCGAAGTTCATATGACGGGGATCAGATCACACCGGCAAGAGCCGCTTACCTGACCGAATTCATATCTATCATGCGAGATCCGGGCCACCTCCGAGTCGTCCTCGTCGTTCCTCGCGCTACTAATCCTCTATGGGAACATGTCAAATACATGAGTCCGTTCAGGGATATCCCGATATTTTGATGACCCAGCGCTGAGCATTGGATTGCGCCTACATATCTATCACACAGGTTATACTTAGGCAAGCACAACATCTGCGCCCGTTACCAATGATGGCACCCGCCCACAAGCTATCATCCATTTCATGTGATGTTTGTTGGATGTTGGCTCACATGAGATTTGAGCACTGGTGCTCGGTTTCACGTTCAGATATTCCCGTTGTTCTGGGACGTGCTATCTGCATTGCGGTTCAGTATCTCTTGCCAGTCTACGTCAAATTTGCCAATGGTACCGGTACCTGAACTTGCTGTGACCAGCTGTAGACTGACTCACATGCCAAAGATGTCTTGGCACCGAAGGGCATCGCATGACGCCTACCGAATAGTGAATTTCAATACTGACCTATTCCATATCTGTGTTTTTGGGTTCAGGAAAGTGTGCACACAACTAGTTTCTTCCGTTTCTGATAGCCTGACTGGGCCCATGGGGAAGGCCATGGACCACTCTAATAGAGACGGCCAAGAAAGAAAGTCCGACAAGGCTAAAAATATTGACCAGGGAACTGACTACACGCAAGGTGCTTTCGCGTGAAGAAGTGCCAGTCTTCCAGAGTATAACTCGGACGAAAGCCCGCAGGACTTTTTTTTTTAATCCTAATGAATTCAAATGTTACAGCGCTGCTTACAGAACACATACTCACAGATAGCTCGAGTATCTTGAGAATGATCGGGTGAGATCAGTTCCGGTCGGAGAGATGCTGTTTCCGGGAGCAAGTAAGTTTCATATGTACGCGCGCAAATCAATGATACTTAGGTCATGGGAATAGGTGCAGGGCGGTGCATGGACGCGTTTGACGGTCTGGGACAATCCAGGGCTCCCAATTAAGTAACCCATTGCCCTGGCATGGCATGCCTCCCCATCCCAGATATCAACGCTTCAGCCTCCATCACAATCTTTGACGGACCTGATACATTAATGATACCTGAGTAAGGGATATGATCTACAATTAAAAGCGGTGCCTCGCAGTTGGGCGCATCACAACATTTCATTCCACTGGTATTACCGCTCAACACGGCCGGTTGTTCAAATAGTAGATACCTTTGGCGCAAATTGCAGAAGGGCCCGAGCACGTCGCATCGTCCGAACGTTGGTTTGGGCAACTTGGTGGACTATGTTGAATGGAGTTGAGCCGCCGCTAAAGAGTTTGAATGCCTCATGAGTCATGGGTAGGAAGCGAAAGTATGCCGATGAACTAATTCGGTCAAGGCTGTGTCCATATCAAAATCTGCACATGCGTGACACTGGGCGCCTTGAACTTTTTCACAGCCAAGCCAAATTCTTCAAGCGCCCTGCAAACTTACGAGCTTAAGCTCGAGTTTCATGGGCATCGCGACAGTGGCAGTGGTTTCGAAATCATCCGGTCCATACTAGTGGCGGCACCGCCCAAAGAACGTAAGTCAATGTTTGATGCCGACTCGGATATCACAATTTTGCTTGCTTCATACCTTGCCGATCGCACTAAACCACAGCCAGCATGTGATCGTCATATCAACCGAGGGATACATCAACTTATCTGTGCTCGTACGTTAGAGTCACAAAGTCACACAGGAACTACAGGAACACCCCTACTTCAATCGCATATAAGCGTATGATAGATATCGCAACTTCCTTGTCTCCGCTGAAACTAGGAACTAGTTACGTTTTAATTGTTCCCTCACCCTTGCGATACCTCTCCTAGACTGTTCCCCTTATTTCGTTTGACGCCTATAAAGTCAAGCAGTCCACGAATTAACCAAGACCATCCTCAGATTCTCGGCCTTCATCAGACATACCACAATCAGACCACCCGCAGATTCTCACCCCTCACTAGACATACATATCATGACTTCCAGTACTTCCACAAACTCACATCCGTCCGCCCATACTTCTACAAAAGGACATGAACATCCACAAGGCTCCTGTCCAGTGACGGGCAAGACATATGACTTCTGCCCAGCACAGGCTAATGACGCAAGATCACCCTGCCCGGCGCTGAATGCCCTCGCCAACCATGGTTACCTGTGAGTATCAAATCTCCAGAATTGTGATACATAAGAACTGACGATATTTCGTTCAGTCCACGAGATGGCAAGAACATCGGCCCATGGGACCTCGTTAGTGGACTCAGAAACGGCTACCGCATATCAACAGTGCTGGCCTGCATTTTGTCGTTTGGCAGCATGCTCCTACTCGGGCAATACAGATCCTTGTCGCTCTCAGATCTCGCTCGTCATAACATGATCGAGCATAACGCATCACTTGTTCACAAAGACGACAGAAACGGCGCAGAATATGCTCCATGCATGGTGAACAGGAAGCTATTAGAAGCCCTTTGTGCAGACGGAGGGAAGGTATTCCCAGACAGAATGACTCTCGAGGATGCCGCGCACATCCGTGTCAAGAGAGAAGCGCAGTGCGGAGTGTTGGATGGTGTGCATGGTGAGATAGCTCGAGGCGAGATAGTCATCGCTATCGGAGTCCTAGGTGGCAAGGACGCGGCGAAGAACGGCCTCGCCATTAGCACATTGCACGATTGGCTGCAGCATGAGCGTCTACCTGTTGGCTGGAAGCCGGATCACACTCAGGGCTTGTATCAGACATACAAGATGGCGAAGTATGTCAGGGATCGCATGAGGGAGATCAAAGCGGAGAAACCACCAGTAGAGTCGCATTAATATTTGCTTTCCGTCTATATTTTATTGGTCTTCTAGCGTGTTCAGATTTTATTCGTATATATTTCATACCCATCGCACGTATGTTCGTACCACAAATTTACTTATATCACACAATATCAATAGCACTGTTAATCACTCTGTATTCCATCCAATCCCTTCACGAGCTACACACAATTGTTGATTATCCCTAATTTATTGCTTGGCCTTTACATGGGATCGAGCGTGAGTATGACTCTACCGGTGACCTCCACCCTGGAATACGAACAGTAAGTAAAAGTTGTTGGTCCATTTCCATCACAAATATCAAGACGTTCCAGACATCGACGTCATTGATATGTTGTTTTGAATGGCCCCTAATAAGACCAGCTACACGTATCCCAGGCCATACCAGCATGCCCACGCCTCGCACCCGCAGGCGCCCAGGATGACGAAGGATAGCAACGCAGACACCTGAGCTACAGAGACGCTGACGTTGTAGGAAGGAATTCGAAATTCTGTAAAGCCTTATTAGACAGGTGCGTCCAAAGAGGAGTTGTGTACACCGTATTCTAGAATACGTAGTCTCAGAGCTTGAAGGTCATCAGTGATCAGTATTCAGGTAATGCCTTGTTACGTAGAGACTCTGTCGAAGTGAGAACTGACCAGCGGAAGCACATTACCATTACTTTTGAACCATGCCTTTCTTATCCATCGGCTCCTTGCAGCCTGCGTCCAAGGTGGGAGCGTATCTGGACAGGGGCTTACTACAGATATTAATGTGAGTGCGTAACTCACATTTTAGCCACGTACCCGCGCGAGAGACGGACATTGTCAAGTGTAATCGACAGACCGACAGAACTAGTGTGCATCGTACTAGGTTATGGCATATCGGTAACTCCACCCGCTCGGGCCACGGGGTTGTCGAACGCATGATGATAGCAGGAATACCCAGAGTCGTGTTTTCCATAAGGTATTTTGGGATTGTCATTAATATTGTACCGTGTGATGCCTCATCGGATGGTCCCAGTTTGTAATATTTCCCCCTACATGGTTAAGGTACTGAGGTCAGCACAAACATATCGCGGGACAATCGAATAGTAGTTTAGACATTATCGATAGCACCCGATTTATCAAACAAATAGACATCACTCTGGATGCCAAGTAGTAATAACAAACGCAGTTCCACATTAGAATTTGAGAGTAATCATATCACGGGGACTACTCAACTTCTAATTACACGGAGTCCTTGCGGCCTTGACAAAAACCATTCACTTCAAGTTGGAGCGTCAGGAAGACCGTGATCTGTTTTTGTTGGTACTTCTCAGAGGGCACGGTGAGCCGCTTGACTTAATGTTTTGCCAAGAATGGCTGTGCAAGGATGTCCGTTTTCCGAGTCTTGGAAAAAATGTTATAAGTTTAGAACTGCGTCTACCGCGGGGAGGTGACATGTTAAGATACCAACGAGTCAAAACAGTTCGCTTCCCTCCCGTGTTGGCTCTTCTAGAGGCCTTGATGGGAACGCCAGCTAGCGCGCGCGCAAGATCTATTAGACTGTTGGTTAGCCGGTCAACCGGTCAGTAGTGGTGACTAGTAGGACTCGTGAGCCACTCATTCAAGTTGGCGGCAATCGTAAGCATGCGGCTGTTGCCGAGCTGGATGTACTGAGTACAGACTTATTTTGTCTGTGTCCATTCCCGAACATAGAGATGAGGAACAGTTATAGCATTCAGTCACTTCTTCTTCTGCTCTGTGGCCTAATTTCACTTACAACACAAAAAGACGTCCCAGACGCCTTCAGACTTCCGCCTAGTGAAGCAGTGGACAATGTTAATCCGTAAGCATCACCACTCGCACATTCAGGTTGTTATACATATGCCTAACTCATACTTTTAATTCAATAGGCTTATTGGCAATGGTGGGGACTCTCCAAATGGGTCTGGAGGTATGATTCCGTCAACGTCGCCCCCATTTGCCATGACACGATGGGTGGCCCAAACATCTGAGAACTACGTATCTGTCACTCCATATAATTACACTGCGACATCAATCCATGGCTTTCAAGCAACCCACCAACCAGCCATCTGGATGGGTGAGAGCGGTCAAGTGGTGATATCTCCAGGCGCCGGTCAGGTGCAACCTAAATTCGACAATCGAGGCATGAGTTTCACTCACGAGAACGAAGTTATCACTGCTAGTTACTACAGTGTGAACATGAATGCTATTGAAGGGGGTCAAATTTTAGCCGAACACAGTGCTAGTGCGTTATCTATTCCATATCGACAGATATTTCAATTTGCTGAGTTCTATTGAGCTTCTCGTGTCGGACACCTCCGCTTCACGTTCATTGATACCCGTCAACCTTACGTTCTTGTTGAAGCTACTCGGGCTAGCGTTCTCGGGTCTGCAGACCCGCATAATCTGACTTATCCTCAGGGTTCCATATTTATTAATCCTGACACTCGCGAAATTTCTGGCAGCAATCCTGAGCGTCAGGACTTCATTATTGCGCCAGTTTCGACACCTGCAAAACATTGGAGCGGATATTTCTGCGCGCGCTTCGACCAGCCTTTCGCCTCATGGGGCGTTTCCAAAAATAACACTCTTTTTGATGGCCAGACAAGCGGCAATGGCACGCTTCTATCAGGATATGTCTCATTCTCACCTGAAGTGGTGGAAGTCAGTGTCAGGATCGGCGTTTCATTCATTTCTGTTGAGCAAGCTAGAAAGAACCTGGACACGGAGATACCTGATGGGAATACGCTAGAAGACACAGCGACGGCGACTCGATCGTCTTGGGCTGAGAAGTTGGAGTTGATCAAGATCAAAGGTGCTTCCAAAGATCAACTGCAAACTTTCTACACCGCGTTTTTTCACACATTGCAGGCAGTTTTTATTTATTTGTTCACCACGGAAGTATGCTCATGTCTCCTTTTAGTATCCTTACGAGCAGAGCGAATATGGTCAGTACTACTCAGGATACGATGATGCCGTGCATCAAGGAATATCATATACTGGATACTCGAACTGGGTAAGCACCAAGCTCTAGGCATGATAGAGATCTAATGTATTGCATAAGGACACATTTCGTGCCGAATGGGCGTGGCTTATCTTATTTGCGCCCGAAAGGATACCAGGTATGGTACAGAGTATGTTGCAGGACTACAAAGAGGTGAATTATATTACGACCTGTTCAATGAAAGATGTTTTCATTCACAGCTCACAGGGTGGTCGACTCCCAATGTGGAAGAACATCATTGGTAGGTTTTAGTGACTATCTTAATCCTGAATTCTCATCGAATTTCTGTGGTCAGAGACGAACATCATGGTACCTCATTTTCTGTTACATGCCGTTCCGCGTGACTAGTGAACATGCTTGTACAGGTCGCAACTCACGCAGATTCCCTCATTGCAGAGGCTGTCTTGAAAGGCATGGCCGGGTTTGATTTAGAGACCGCATGGGAGGCCGTTTATAGCGATGCAACAGTGCCTCCGGTCAATGATACAACTACTGTGTGGGTTTGAAAGTTCTCTTGTTATACGTGTAACTAAGCCGAATGTCTATAGATACTCTGATCGTCAGGAAGTAAGAATTTGATTTTTCAACCATTGCAGCATCAGATCTTTTGATTGTCACAGAATGTCGATTATGAAGTTCGTGCCGGCTTGACTTCGGTCTACGAAGAGAAGGGCTGGGTTGCAGACGATGTCCATTCCGAATCAGCGTCTCGAACCCTGGACTATTCTTGTGACGATCTTGCTCTCTCTTTATATAGCTAATACTTACCACCTTGCCTTGTTTCATTTCATCTATTCAGATGACGATTTTGCCGTATCTGTGCTCGCAGGTCTCCTCAATAAGAGCGAAGAGGAACAGTTTTTCCGACAGCGCTCACTGCAAAATCCCTTTACTATCTTCAACTCACTTACTGGTTTTATGGAAGCGCGCAACGCGAGCGGTGCATGGGCGGGTCCCGATAACGGGTGGACGGAAGGCGATAAATGGGCTTATACATTTGACGTGATACACGATATACCGGGATTGATCGCTCGCAAAGGCGGTAACGCGACGTTTGTGGAATTCTTGGACGAGCACTTTGACGGTGGTCAATTCTAAATATGATCCGAATTGATATTTCTTACTGATTTCTTCGGTCTGCTTCAGGTCACAATGATCATACCAACGAGGTCCGTTCCTAGCATGCGGTATCATAGCCACTAATACATTCTTGCAGCCATCCCATCATATTCCCTACCTATATTCCCTTGCTGGAGCTGCGTCAAAATCTCAATCACGTATCCGCCAGATTGCAGAGTCAAACTACAACGCTTCCGTCAATGGCCTCTCTGGGGTATGTCAACCTGTAGAACGTTCAGCCAGACCATTAGACTGATATACTGCAGAATGAAGATTGCGGCCAGATGAGCGCGTGGTATTTGTTTAGTGCATTGGGATTTTACCCTGTGAACCCTGTGTCAGGGTTGTATGTGGTCGGGTCGTAAGTGTGTGTCGTTTCAAACTCCAACCCTAACCTTGGGAATTTCAGTCCATTTTTTGATGAAGTAGAGATCCAATTCCCGTCATCTAACGCCACCAGCCTGAAAATCATTGCGGAGGGCGCACGGTCAAGGCCGTTCGTAAATTCGCTTAGCATCAATAGCGCGGATATACCCAGCCCTATCATCTCGCACGACCAAATACTCGACGGGAGCAGATTTGAGTTTGTAATGTCCAGCCGACCACAGGCCTGGGGGAGTAGCACTTTGAACAATAATACAGTCAGTGACAAAAGTCCGTGCGCCATCTTGTTTATTGACGCAGTTAGCAATAGGGTTTAACCAGCGAGCAAGACAAATCGTTACAATACTACATGGCACACCTTGAGCTGCGTTGAGGGTATTCATACATGTTTATTGCACTTGAACGAGTTGAGTATAAGCCGCACCACAGAGCCCAGTGTATGAGGCCGTTACGAAAAAGCAGACAACTCTGGAGTAAACGATGCTCCACTGATATCATAGGCCCAGAAGATTCGAAATGTCGTAGTATACCCATGAGATTCATTGGAGAGATGGCATATGTAACTCGCAGAACGTTGTCCACATCCTAAGCACGCATCAGGAAATGGACAGGAGTAGCTCAAATCTGAAGGAGATGGAAATCATTGATGGATATAATACTGCTACAATCCAAAGAGGAGCTACATTACGCTGCGATAGTAAGGAGTCATAGTCGATATTAATGGCCTCTCCCAAACGAGAAACCGCGCTGCCCAGCTTGCTGGAAAAACTGCGCAAATGGATGCTCGCCGCCGCCGCCGCCACCACCGAATGGACTTGCGAATCCGGTGAATGGAGTGCCTCCATGTGAGCCAGAATCATTTGGGTCATCACCGTTGTCGAAGCGTTGACGTAGTTCTACACGATGTGATGAGCAAGATGCGCAAATATGTTGATTATACATGTTCTTGCCTGGATTACTCAGGACCTCGTATGCCTCATTCACTTCTGCCATTTTCGCCTCTGAGCCCCCCTTGTCAGGATGTGCTGTCATAGCTGCTTTGCGGCTGGGAAAGTCATTGGCAAGAAACACGAGAGAGAACGCAAGTCTTACAAGGCTTTCTTGATAGTTTTCGCGTCCGCATCCCTGGAGACGCCAAGAACCTTGTAGTAATCCTTCTGCTTGGATTGCTTTAGTAGCCGTTGAGCTTTCTGTAAGCGCGCTAGCACCTGTTGAATGGCATTTTAGAATGCTGAACACTTAGATCCAGAGGGGCAGCTTACGTCTCTGTCACTGCGACCACTGCTCTCAAACGCCCGTTCAAAAGAGCGTACTGCGTCTTCCCACTCTTCACGAATCAGCATTGCCTCGCCCTTCACCACCCACGCGTCGACTTCCACATTAATGTCGCCGCCCATATCATTCAGGGCCCGGAAGGTATCTTCAGACATCGCAAGCAGAGCATCACACCAAGGTTCGCCCTTCTTTGCATTGTTGAGCCTCAAATAGGCACGGCATGCTCCACGAAGGATAAGAGCGCGACGCGGGCTTGAAGAGATAACAGTAGGTAGGGGGAGCTTGGAAGCAGGTGGTGACAGCATCTCTGGATCCCCGTTTGCAAGCAGTGCGTCTTCGAAAGTACGAGCAAAGCCATTGCCAGGAAAGTCTTTCGCATTACCAACGACATGCTTTAAAACACCTTTCCAATCACTGGCCTCTAAAAGCTTCTCCAATTTAGCAAAACCCTTGTCGAGAGATTTCGTGAGTCTATGGGCTGGTAAACACAAAGATGAGTCGGGGTCTAAATGAAGACATTGTTTGAGAGGTGAAAGGTGCGAGGACGACTGTGAAGGTGGAAGCAGGAAGTACGAGAGGCGGAAGATACGGATAAGAGAGAGAGTGGTAGGGTGGGATAAATATGACAGTCGACTGAGTTCTTGTAAGTATGTGTAAACGTATGAATAACAAGAACTCACGTTAGGTCGACCACAGCTCCTTGCACGTCGCCACTGGCCAAATTACAATCTGCTCTTGTCTGCCTAAGCTCAAAACTATGACTGGCTACTCGTAGAGCCTGCGTTGCAGCTTCTGAGCAAACAGTCCATAGCTGGGCGCGCCTTGCTTTAACAGCCTTCGAGGCTACTGCCTCAGCCTCCCTGATATCACTAAGCATGTCGTTCGCAGATTGATCGCCAGCAACTTTCATGTTATACGTTGCAAGTAACTCCTTGGCACGAGCCCATTCTCCTTCCTTGGTATGGATTTTCGCCATCATCATAATGGCGCGGTCGAATTCTCCGCCAGTCAATTCCAGAACCTTGGTGAAGTCATCAAGCGCGCTCGCATGACGGCTTAACGAGAAGTAAGCTGTAGCTCGCTTGTAAAACAGTAAATAATCTGCAGGGGAGAGCGAGATGGCGTCTGTGTATGCTTTCGCTGCATCGTTAAATTGTCCGGCGGAAAGCAGAGCATCACCGCGGACTATTAGAGGCTGAAGCCCTGGTGGAGCGAGTCCAGATGACGAAGTGTCTGATAAAATGGGTTTAGCGAGCAATAACAGTAGCCCAGCAAAACAGTACAGTCGCATAACGAGACAATGAACACTTATGGAGTCAATGGAGCCTTGATTTCCGGAATACTTCAACATCGACCACGTCCACTATCCCACGAACAAATATCACGTGAACATCACGTGCTGAGCAACTCAGGAGTCAGGGAGCTCATTCAAGTTAAATGTATCACCACCATAAGTGATACGCAAGGCAATGAATCACAATTTATTGAAACAATTTGAACGTGAGTACCACCGCTTATTACACGTTGATTTTCAGGGACAAATAAAATGGGTGACTCATGTTACAAGATTGCTGGCGTTAAGCAATCCCAGATGAGCCTGCCAGTGTGCAGACGAATCTGCAACATAGTACGACAAAACCAGAACTACTAGCCACATTTATACAGGAGGATTCCGACAACGAGCCCATGTGCTACTGGTATGCCAGTGACTCAGTCAATGTTGATCAAGACTATGTAGCACCGCAACGATATAACGGTGTGTATGTCCTCGACTTAGCGTGCGCTGTGATGGCTCGGCCAGGTCATAGCTCATGGAAAATAGTATGGATGGATGCAACATGACTATGGCTGCCAGCAGATCTATGAATTACCGAGTCTCGCTTGTATTAACTCATTCTTGCCAGTCATCATAGTAACCCTAAGGGGACCGACGGGGCTGATCCTGCTCAGCTACGCATTAAGGAAGAGACTACAGCGATTTCCTCGTGTGGCCATGCATTATCACCAGTTCGCGCAACACTGCACTACGGTTTCGACAAACTACTCCTACTTGCAACGTTGTTTGAATTGTTATAGGCAACAAATTATCTTGTTATTTGATGCACCAGCATGATTAGGACATACCCTTTAATTATGTCGCTCGCTCTGTTAGTATGATGTCTATAACCTGCACTCACAAGTGGTATATTCACAATCTGTAGATGATTGTAACAACTGGTATAGATACAAACATCCATACAATGGTGTTGTGAATATGAAGGCACGCTACATGTGTCAGCGATGTATCGGCAATCGCTTGAGCATGTATCGAAGCGACGGACTGGAGGCGGCTTCACCGTGACGGGACGCCTCTTGACTACTACGATGTAGACCGACGACGAACAAGATAAAATCCACAGCATCCTATCACACATGATACCTCTTCCGTGGTGGTAGTAGAATTTTGCCTCTGAGTAGTTTGTGTTGGTCCCTGCACAGGATATCAGGACAGATATTGGTCACGATGAATGACTCACGTCATCACGGGCGAAATACCAACGCTGGGGCTGAAGTGGTTGGGGCGCCAAATCTGTAGGTTGAGTGCGAAAGCGCAGGAACCCGAACAAGTTGCGCCACCGACTCGCAAGGGAGGACGATGAGCCTGCGGGTGGAGCTGGTCGATGAGGCGTGTGGTCTGCGATGTCGCCAAAGAAATCATTTCCCTGTATCAGTGTCAAGTCAATAGATACTCAAGAGAGATGTAACCATGCTGACATATTTTGCCATGCCTTTGTTATTAACCTGCCGTTTGGATACGACATCAAAGTTAAGCTGACGATATCGATGAGCAAAATATCGTATTCACAACTGATTAACGCACATCTCTAATTGGAGCTGCACGCCTCTAGTAACAAAGTGAGATGCAATGCAAGAGAAATGCCGATATGACTTGCCTTGGGCTTCGCGTTTGCATTGCCATCCTGTGAACTCTGAAATCCAAAGCCTGGTCAGTGAAGACGCCAATAACAGTATCCGTACATACGCACGCCAACCTGATCACTGCCATACTGCTTGAGTACCACCTCTAGGCTCCATACATAGACTTTTGCATACAATTGAGCACCGACAACATAATTTCCATCAATTGATATGGCAAGAGCCAAGAGTTCGCCATCATGTAAAAGTGGGTCTCCGACTTGCTGATTGGTTTTGAGATCCCAGACGCGAACTGAGCAGTCCCTTGAGGCACTGACAAGATGAGATTCATCAGGGGAAAGACATAGGGATGTGACGGCCTTCGTATGACCTTGAAAAACAACGAGTTCCTTCCCATCAGACGACTGCCATGTTCGGAGGGTGCAATCTGATGACGCGGAAAAGATGTATGTGCCGTCCTTGAACCAACACAACGATGTCACTGTATCCTCGTGTCCCTTGATCTCGAGGAGTAGCTCGCCTTTCTTTGACCACAAGCGAATTATCTTGTCTGCCCCACCACTCGCGAATTTGTCGCCTTGTGGAGAGTATCTGACAGCACATACCCAACCATGACTAGTCTTTATCAGTGGTGCGATTTGTCGTCCAGTATCTGGGTTCCACCGTCGTATGGTGCCATCGTACGATCCAGTTGCTACCTCCACAGCGTCAGGAGACCAGTTCAGACATATCACTGCATCATTATGTCCCTTCCATGGGTTTCCTACCATTTTGGCCTCCTTTATGTTCCACAGCCGTATTCTGCCATCTGCGCTTCCACTGACGACCATGCTTTCATCTGGAGATACTCCTATGGAGCCTACCACTCCTCCGTCACTAACCCAGGGCTTTCCTATCGGCTCTCCGTCTCTTGTCCATCGGTGAATCGAACCATCAGACGAGGAGCTCATTATGCTGCAAATAGTGCCCAAGCAGGCGATGTCCCATATACACTTAGAATGCCCTTCGATGACGCACTCTGGCGTCAAGCTCCCTGCTTGGCGATCTGGCACAGGTTTCCTCCATGACGTAGTCCGAGTATTGTGGTTGACAAAATAGGACCGACCAGATGGTGATATGTGCCATTCACAGCCGGGAACGAGATCTCCAGGATGATCTGTGCTCGACTATGAGTTTCTTGCTTTTAATCGCACTCCCTTCGCTTACCTAATCGTACACCTGGTAAAGGGCGGTTCCGTGAACCCATGATCAGGTTGTTGTCTTGATACAGCGTTTTATGGTCTAGCACCTGAAACTGTTGCCACATAGGAGGGAGTGCTTCGTTACCGCCTGCTTCTTTTTGAGCTAGTCAGTAGGTATTATAATATGACTACCGCTCACCTTGCCAAAGTGCATCCTGGCGGTGCTGCGCACCATAGGATGGAAGATCCTCTACATTCTTGCGAGGAGCAACAGTTGCTGGCGAGTCTAACAGCGCCGCTGGTTCTACCTCTCTCTGGTTTCCTGACGCGATATCCTCCTGCAGCATGACGGCGACTAAGTTTGAAATGGCCGCTGTTCTATACTGTGTTGGGTAGACAACGATTCGCAAGAAAGAATTGCTGGACGATGAGGAGGGTCGATGGGATGCCTTGATGATGGCGATAGAGAGACCTGCTAAATATTCGAATTCACATGCTGTACTTCTAGACGCCTTGCTTACTGTATAAAGATGACGATATTTTATCCCGAAAGGGCGGCGCATCGCATATACAGCTTCATTGAATTGTCAGCAGACACCAGCTATTAGGGCCTGGCTATAACATATGGCGGGCGCAAGTTTGGTCAGCCGAATGCCCGTTGGAAGATCGATACCTGCGGCTGTTCCAAATGGGCAGGTATATGTTCCGAAAACCAAGTTACGGTTGCCTGTGCAAGTCAGTACCAGGAATGGTTTGTGATCAGCCTATAAGCCTGGTTCGCATGATGGACGGTTTGCGTTCAGAGCGTATACGTGTGACAGGTGATTGAACCAATGTTGGACGTCGACCTTGGCATCGTCCTTAGGGAATGACCCAGCCTGCCACCTGGCAAGCCATCGACAGACCGACTAGTAAAACTGGACTTGCCAGTAAATTCCAATCCTGAGCAGGTTTTCAAAACTTTCGATCCTGCGTTCGCCAGCCATCGACAGTGATCATCGTGGATTGATCGATGGACAAATAGTCATCGCCGTTGGTACGTACACGGTCAAGCAAGCGTGCTTTGTGTCCGTCCCATTTTTATGAGGGAAGGTTTGGATGTAGTCCACGGGTGAGTCGTTGAACTTGATCATGCGCGAGGATCAACCATGATCACACCTTGTCCGATCAACAAATGGTGTACATACAATTTTCACTTGTTTTTATGCGTACAAAGCGGGAACCTTAATGTGTGGATACTGGTCATATGGGGAATAACGCAAACCGTCATATCAGGCATACAATCTCTTCGTGTATCTGCAGAAAAAATCAGCGACACATCGCAACGGAAGGTCATCATCACTCACGAATGCAATCCATGAACACCCCCCTCCAGCTGAGCACTTGGTGTTCTTACTTCGAATCTCACACGACCCTCCTTCACGCCTGCCTGCAGCTCTGAAACACTGCGCACGCCAATGTCCTGGAGACTGTGTTGGACACCGACGTGTAGGTATGGAACGAATGCTTTGACGCTGCCCTTGTCTTGGACGTCACCCGACACACCTTGAGCGACTTTGACAGCGGAGGACTCTGAGAAATAGCGTGACGTGGCGGCGTTCTCGTGTGGCTTGCTCGAAAGGTTTGGAGTGTGCTTCGTGGAACCGGGCTTACCATTAGCCTGACCAGCCACACCAGGTCTACCCTGCTCCATAGCCTCAAGACTACCCATGCCTCGGTAGGACTTCACACGCTTCCCATCGTGGTAGAAGTACTCTCCCGGAGCTTCTGTGGTGCCTGCAAGAAGCCCTCCCATCATCACAGCATTCGCACCAAGGGAAAGTGCCTTGACAATGTGCCCGACATTGCTGATACCACCATCTGCGATCACCGGGATACCGAACTTAGATGCAAACTCGGCAACAGCAAACACAGCTGTGGCCTGTGGACGACCAACTGCCATAACCTCCTGCGTGATACAAATGGAGCCGCTACCCATACCGACGCGGAGAGCGTCTGCCCCAGCGGCAATGAGGCTGGCAGCTTGCTCACGCGTGACGACGTTGCCTGCGATGACCTCGAGCTTGGGGAACGTCTGCTTGATCCATTGAATCATGTCGATCTGGAAGATGGAGTTGCCTTGCGATGAATCAAGGACGACAATATCAAGACCAGCCTCGACAAGAAGCTTGAGGCGTTCTTTGTCGTTGGGTCGTGTGCCCACTGCAGCTGCCGCATATAGCTGCTTGCTGTTAGGGTCCTTGCTAGCAAGCGGGTAGTTTTGGTTTTTGAGGAGGTCAGAGCGGGCGAGGAGAGAGGTGAGACGACCTTGGTCATCGACGATGGGGAGTTTTCCCTTCTTGGAAGAACGAAGGATCTGGTTGGCCTCTGCGAGCGTGACACCTTGGGGAGCGGTGACAAGAGACTTGGTCATGACCTCGCTGAGGAGTGTCTCAGGCGACTCAAATTGTACGTCGCGTGAGGTGACGATACCAACGAGCTTAGTGCCCATGTATCCCGTTTCTGAAGAATAAACATCAGTTTTGATCACACAGGCATGATGGGCGAAAAGGAAGATCAGATGGCCAAAATGAAAATGATATCCGCAGATCACAGGTGAAACCCGTTAGTCAGAAGAACGAAGGTTATTGGTAAAGGTGTTCATCAAGGAAACGCAAGTAAAACGCATAACGCACCTGTGATAGGAATACCACAGAAACCAAGACGGGCCTTGATGTCAAGGACATCTCCAACCGTATGATTTGGAGAGAAGACGACAGGATCCGTAATAAAGCCATTCTCGTGCCTTTTGACGGCTCGGACCATAGCCGCTTGAGATTCAGGAGACTGGTTATGATGAATGACACCAATACCACCCAACAGCGCGAGACTGATGGCCATGTCGGTCTCGGTAACAGTATCCATAGGACTACTCATGAATGGAGTTCTGAGAGCGACATTACGAGTGATTCTGGTATCAGTAATCACGTCAGAAGCGGGGAAATCGATCTTTCCGGGAAGCATGAGAAAGTCGTTATAAGTGAGACCACCATGGACGCGGGAGTCCATGAGATCCTTGACGGAAAGACCATCTAAGCAATGGTAAGATGCTAGATGGGCGACAGCGTCCGAGGAAGATAGGAAAGTTGCTTTCGATGGGGCGGGCATTTTAGCCGAATTGATTAGAAAATTTTACAATTATTATCAATGAATATTTTAATCGGAGTTGAAAATACCATTGCACTCATACTGTCATGGCAACCCATGGAACGAGTATTGGCCTTAGTCTACACCGCCAAACGGCCGTAACCTAATAAGAACATTTGATACAAATATTATTACGACCTGTGAGAGACCTCCGGGGCGACACTGGGCAGACACGTGTGATATGTTAGCTTGGTTTGAATGTGGTATGTCTGCCACCGGTTGTCCATGAGATGTTTAGTCAAACGTCTGCCAGATGTTTGGAATATATCCGAGCTTGGGTCCAAGCGGCCACTGTAGAACACTGCGCTAGGAGCATAGGTCACACACAGCGATCTAGACATTTGTGCAGTGTTTGCCTAGATGTTTGTCACATATATTGTTTAGGTCGAGCATTGGTTTACTATACATGAGTTAAAATCTACTATAGCTGCTCAATGACAAAGATATACATTTGCCATTTCTTGTAAATGTTGTCCCTAAGCGTGATGTAATGACTCGGCCTGCTTGAACTTGCTCATCTATATTATTCTTGTAAATGTTGTCCCTAAGCATGATGTAATGACTCGGCCTGCTTGAACTTGCTCATCTATATTATTCTTGTAGACGTCATAATTCGATTCTATGCATTCAATAAGCTTGACAGTAAGAACGGGTATCTGATATATATATATACACTATATACGAGGACAAAAAATATGTAGCTCTCGAAAATCAAAGCTCAGCTACAAGTGAGTACAGAAAACATTCAGCGGCTAGTCTTTGAAACTTGGTCCATATACCAGCTCTGATAGTATCATGATCTGTGATCAATGCAGGTGAATCCTCTGGATCCTCAGTGAGTGTCCATGACTCAATAAATGCTCCTTCCAGACTGATTCTTGAATTCCAAAGGGGCCAAGAGCCATGAGGGAAGTCAGGATAAGCTGCAAGAAATGCCATCCAGAATGCGTCACAACCCCATGTCCATTCGGGTGTGCGTGTGTCGACAACAACGTGAACCAGCCAAGATTCAAGCTTATATAAGAGTGTGACCCAACACCTTGCAGTGAAAGGATCGAAGTCTGATGGAAGAGGGAAGAAGGACGGCTAGAGAATACAGTGTGTGAGTAGGGTGTACTGGAATTAATGGAATTAGTAGACGCACCGTTCGCAGCCTTGGTTGTAGGCTAGATATCATCAAAGGAGCAGCATCAAGAATCAGCACCACATAGCCAGCAAATTCAGAGGGAACATTAATAGTGATTTCCAGCGGCTATAAGCTATTTTGAGTTCCAAGAAAACAATAATAGCAATGCCGCCACTTATGATCCGGGTTGCTGTTTGAAATACATGCGGTACACTTCCATGGAAAAGAACAGATAATGCAAGAGGTTTCAGTCCAACACCATCATCTTTTTGGATGGCGTCAATGTACACCGTTGCTGACATTTTGTATGGTGGTTTGTATAGGGCAGAAACGGGCGGAAAGGAGATGCCTTCAGGCTGTGGTGAGAGCGAATGCATATTCACGTGACTTTCATTCTGATAATTGTGTCAAAGTCCTCGCAGTTGCCTCATTGTCTTGCTGCCTGACGCTTCCTCAAATATTGCCGCATGCTGTGATATATAATGACCCATAGCTTCAATCAACTCTGCAAGACTACTATTATGGGTTCCCGCATTTACCTTCCTCGCGCAAAACATTGGATCACATTAAATCCTAGCGGTAATATCTTTTTCCTTCATGTTTCTACCATTACTTACTACAATTTCTACAGAGTATTCTTACAACAAGAGCAATAATCGGATCAGTTGTCTCGTGTGTCCCCTTCAACGAGGTGTTCATCCCTCCATGTGACCTTGTGACATCCATCCCCACTCCTCGAGCGCATCACACAAGAGGCATATGAAGATCAAGCGTGATCAACGACTGCACAGCTCTACCGCATGGTCTGACCCACCTCCCTCTCCAATCACAGCTGATGAAGATCAATCATCATTTCCCCTGCTTCTCGACTCAGGAACACAGTCAATGGATGCACCGCCCACCCACTCCCTCCCTCTCGCACACAGCCTGTCTTCGCCATCTTTTGGCAGTCATGAGCTGATATCTGACCAACTCTATTGTTCTGCAGACCAGCGAGAGAAAGATCCTTCACGCACTGTGGAGCTGGAGGAACTGGAGAGTGAGGCAGAGGAGAATGATGAAGTTGCCCCCTTATCCATACTCTTGTGTGATGGTTGGTCTCAAACACCTTTCGTTGATGACCTGGACCTTTACAGTGAATATCTTGCTGCCTGTGAACACACCGATGACCCTTTGGGGCCAATGCGACTTCATTTCAGTGACGAGGAGATTGGTGTTCACACAGACAATTATGAGCTCAACTCTACCAATGACGTGCAAGAAGATGAAGATCCTCTTGGGCTTCTGTCAGGTACATGGATCATCTCGCCCTTGTTAAGCCCGTCATTAAATTCTTCACAGATAATGCTTCATCCTCACTACATGCTAGTGCAACCTATCCATGGCCATCTTTACTGGTAAGTTTAACTTATTATTGATATTGCGGTTAAATAATGGCACCATTTGTTACGACACATGGTCGTGTGCGACTTGGATGATCTAAACAGCGACAACCACAACAGTGGTACCGAGTGCTGAGAGTTGTCGGCCTTTACAGACAAGCAAAGGTTGCGTACTTGAACGTAGCTCGTGGTGGTTAACGAGGGGTTACGCTGAGATTATAGCAGAGGTTACAGACAGTGAGAGGCGTCACTGAAGGTACGAGTCGATGTCGAGCTGGTAGCTTTAGCGGGACAAGGAGTTCAAGGGATAACCAAGTAAGATTAAAGTAAGGAATGTCTACTTTAATCTTCGACCTTATATAAGGCTACTCTTCGTATCTAAGCTCAGCCTAAAGCTGGGTTCTAATCTGCTTATCTACATGAGTCAGAGATAGTGTCCATGAGGCGGGCTTCTATCGTAGATAGGATCCATGAGGCATCCTTCTATCAGTACATGAGGCAACACGAGGCTTGCCTTCTATCTTGATAACATAAATAGGTCTTCTAGACCTATGTCGTCATGTGTCGTCATATTGGTCCAGACCGCTTATCTAAGCCGGCAGTTGCCGCTTATCTTCTATCATCATCTATCATCATGATCGTCATAGAGCTGGTGAGACTCCGGTATCATCTATAGCCGTGCGGTGGCAGAGGGCTGTCTGCTGGCAGGGGACTCATGCCATGTTACTGTAACACCATTGGTTAGATGTACATCACGGACTTATTGTTCAGTTCACCTCGTCTCCATTTTTCTGATGCTCAGAAATGGGCAGTGATCACATGGGTGAAGGCACTTGGCGCTCCCAATGTCCCCACCCTTTATGGCTTGAAGAAATGCCATGATCGCATTTGTAACCAAGTCGGACACCCGACTGAGAAGGTGAAAGCCAATTCTGCCAATATTTTCTATCTCAATTCAATCGCAAAAGTGATTGCAAAGGTATTTAGTTCTCTTACCTCTTCATCCATGGCGAGCTCAAAGATATTGGGTCAGGACTACGCCAATCCTCTCACACGCATGTGTATGCAGGATTATCCTGAAGATGGTCAAGGCAGTATGTCCCAGGCTCATCATGGTGAGAAGATGCTCAACCTTCCAGACAGCCTTGCTGTGCCGTCGGTTCGAGTTTGCAAGAAAATATACTTCACTGGCGAGCTTCTTCAACAATCGTCGCAGAGTTACTTCATCCCCGAACGATTTTTTCAAGCTTATCTCCCTGATGGAGATGCTGCGCATCCGGAGCCGGTGATACTTGCTATAGGCAATCCAGTGACATTGACTGCGGTATGGAACTTGGCCTTATGCTACCTTTCTATACTAATTATACTAGGCCGGTTTCATTGTTGATCCCAAACGAATTATTGTTGAGGTATCAACATTTACTCGCACCTTTGAAGAAATTGAAGAGCATGAATTTGAATGCGGCTTTACGGGTAAGAATGTCATTGATGAGCGATACAACTGAATTTGATTATTTGTTAGAGTCCTCCTGGTCATATGCACAGCACATGCCCAATCCTCTTCGCAAGAAGTCAGGAGGGCATCTTGTTCTGTCGGTGCCACTCATCATCTTCATTGATGATGTATCCGGAAATGTCTCGAAACAATGGAACAAACATCACGTTGTTTATATGTCAAATGCTGCGATGCCGTGTCGGATGCTTGAAAAGGAGTTTTGCATCAGGTTTGTGTCTTCGTCACCCCATGCATCACCTCTCGAACTCGCAAAGGGTGTCAAGGATTCAATAATGTTTGTTATTTGCCTCTCTTTGCCTCAACACTCATACTAACATGATGCCAAGTACCACTGCTGAACAGGGCATTATAGCATGGGATTGCAAGTACGAAGAAGAAATTATGCTTGTTCCTTATGGCCTCTTCAATGCTGGTGATAACCCGATGCAGGCAGAAGAGTGCAGTCACGGTGGTCTCAAGTGCAACATGTTTTGTAGAACCTGCTATGTCAGTGGGACGATGGTTGAAAAATCAACAGACGAAGGATACTTGAAAATCTTCGAGGTTACTTTCTTCTTGTTTTATTCGTTATTTCACTTGGTCTTATACTATACCATAGTCAGGGAGGCTGCGTGAGCCTGATGACACTCGCAAACATATTTATGATCAAATCGCGCTATCGAAGCTCTCTGGAGGGACTGAAAAGGTGAAGAATGCAGTCACATCTTCAGGGATACGTGATGCGGCCTCTGTGTCAATTGTCAATCATCTCTTAGTACTCAGCAAATCTTTGCGCAAACGGGAAGCCGGAAAACCTGCCCTCAAAGAAGATGAAGTTCGTGCAACACTGGAAAAGGAATTTGAAGACCTCCTTTGTGGTCGACCGCTTGAGGAGTTCATCAACCCCCTGTTGGGAATGCCCGGAGTTAACATTCACAGAGATACACCGACAGAAATATTGCATACTGTTCTTCTTGGCATCATCAAATACTTCTGGGGCCAGACCGTCTTCATCCTCGAGAAGGCTCATCTACTCAACACCTTTCGGACTTGCCTTGAGTCCATCTCCACAAATGGTCTATATGCACCAACTCTTGGCGCGGAGTACATTTGTCACTACAAGGGAAGCTTAATTGGCAAGCACTTCAAGTCTCTTGCACAGGTAATGCCATATATTATCTACGATCTTGTCCCGAAAACAGTGCTTAACGGCTGGACGGTTATCGGCGAGGTGGTGGTGTTATTATGGCACACGAAAATCGATGATCTGGAAACTTATCTGGTATGCTTTCAATGCAAATCTCCATTTTCCAGAGCACTGACCTTCAGTGAAGGCACAGCTCTCATGCACCATCGAAGACTTTCTGACAATCAGTGCACAATGCGCCCCCAGTATTCTCATTAGCAAGGCCAAATTCCACTTTCTCCTACATATCCCAATGTACATTCGTCGATTTGGACCTGTGATTCTCTTTTCCACAGAGCACTTTGAATCCTTTAACCACGTCTTTCGTCTCACATGCATTCACAGCAATCGTCAAGCTCCGAGTCATGACACTTGCAATATGTTTGCTTCGCACGACATCATCAAGCATGTTGTAACTGGCAGTTTCTGGTTTGATGCTGTGCAGAAGAAATGGGTTCGCGCTGGTGATGCTGTGCGGCAGTATATTGCTGATCATCCAGAACAGCGCCATTTATTGGGGCTGAACACCGCAAATGCAAAAGCTGCAGGTTGTAAAGCTACCTATAAGTTATATTGTCTTTTTCACTCACTTCCTCCAGACGCAGGCTCAGTCAGACTTCCTGTACCCACGAACAAGGGAAAAGTAGTGACTGTCCCATGGAGCCAGACTCAATCACGCAGAATTTACACCAATCCCCAAAACGCATCAAAACATCCGTCTTCCTCAAGTTCCTGCTTTGTAATTGCTGATTTGATTGTTGCAACAAATGGAGACACTGTCACTGTGGGTGGGCACGTCATCCTGTTGGATGAGGCAGAAACTGTAAGTTGTTATTTAGCTGCTAGTGATTTTTCATTCTCACAATTCAAATATTAGCTACGCATCGGGAAGATCATTGAGATCCTGGCTCCCGACAGCAATCGCATGTATGCAAGTCATGTTGCGATCCAGTTTCTTCAGTTTTTACCCACAGTCCACCCAACTCTTTGGGTTCCTCGCATGCAAACTATTACCAACCAAGAAGTTAAGTCGCCAGAGGTGAGAGCCTTAACCAGTGATACAAATTTATGTTTATTGATTGATGCTGGAAGCAAATCCTTTGCGCCGTTAATATTCAACATGACTGTGCTTCATCACAATGTGTCGAAACACGATCCATATGTGCTCGCCAGGAACGAGAACAGACAACTCGAACAAAACAGATCGTCAAGCACAAGGAAACAAACACGTTCCTATTAAATGTCCACTCCCTTCACAACTATGACATGATCGCCAAGGTCATCCCACTCGATCTCTGCCTTGCACTTACTGTTCCACTTGTCACTGCTGGTGACAGCAAACAAATTCATCTTAATGCTGCAAACCACGTGTGTCAGAAGAAGACAGGTGGAACCACCATTGTCAGCGCTGGAGCAAAGTGTCAACTTGCTCCTGCATTTGATCATAGTACAGGCCAGGCCGGAAAGAGAAAGGGAGAGGCTCAGACTCGGAAGAAAGCAGCAACCATGACAGCAGCCTCAGCTGCTGAGCCTCCCCACTTTGCTTCTGCATCAGCTGAGGCAGCTTCAGGTGCGCATGTGGTTGCTGCAGCCTCTCCTGCCGTTCAGCTGCCACGACCATTACATTTCAACAGCGCTGCTCCCCCTGGACCCATCTTTCAATCTCCACAACCACTGCAATTCCATGCTTATTCTCAGGCGAATCTTTATCAAGCCGGAACTTTCACTGCGCTGCCACCACATCAATACCAACCCTTCCAATCTCCCACCCATCCTCATCCTCCTGCGAGTATGGGTGTTCCACTGCCATATCCTTACTATCCATCTGGTGTTCAGTTCAGTCAGTTCCGACCTCCAGGCCCTGTCCAGCAACATCTGGGATCATCGGGCAACTTTTTATTCAATGATAACAGGTGTCATGATTCCACAGGAAGCGGATCAAGAGCAGCCAGCAGTACCGACCATTTTGTGAATTAGAATAATCTATAATAATAGAATCTAAGCTGATAATGAGCAAATTGACGGTCTTTTTGTGCAAATGATTCAACTGCAAGAGTTGTGAACATGTTTGTCCCACACCCTTCAAGCAACCACTTTGATGTCTTCGCGATCTGAAACGTAATTCAACGGACACATTCAACGCATTGCATTGGGCTGTGAGCTGTGTAATTTGCATGCATGTATGGGGCATGCCATTGTGCTGCATAAATTCTGGGTCTAGTTAAATGTATGTATTCATCCCTTTCCTCGCTCAGGCTGACCACTTCTATTCCCGTCGTCCAAGTGGTTCTGGCAGTTTTGACGAGGAGTGATGTTGTATCTAGCACGATTCAGGCGACAAACTACCACTACTCAGCCATCACCCTCTGTGACTCTCATGAGTCCTACATTTCATGGAGGAGCTGCTACTACACCTACACGGCGCAACCAGTTGCCCCCGTCATCACCATTGTCACCATGCCAAGGTAGCCTCATACGACCGCGCACAAACTCATTGGAAACCGAGCAGCAACAAGTCAAGAGATTGAAGACATATGCTGCCGAAGTCTGCAGGAGCAAAGGGTTACCTGAAAACAGCTTAGAGGAATTTGCTACTGTGAGTTGCAGAACTCTCATTTAACGCCTGAGGACTAAGTGATCTGCTGTGGCTCTATGTTCTAGATCAATGATATTAAACTGATGATGATCAAGCTCATGGCTGAATTGTCGTGCTTTCATAAGAAGGTTCAAGCAGCCGAAGCAGCCAAGGTGCTCAAATAGCTGGACTTTGAGGTAACACTCACTCCATCATTTGTTTCACAGCCATACATGCGCTAACTACCGTCATGTACAAGCGTTCCTTAGGTGATCGCCTTTGTGCATGCTTACTGTCGCCTAATTTGACAGCATATGTCACTGATCTTTCAGCAAAAATCTTTGTGCGTCATTGGCATTCCCAGCTACTGCTTTCCACTTGAACAGCTAGCGCACTTAGGATTTTTCCAAGAAAAATCCATCGGTCTTCAAAATCCCTGTGGAAGCACTGCAGGACTCTGATGCTATGGATCGGCTTGATGTACTGATGAAGAAGATACTGACAGCACAGCGGGGAAATATGAAACAGAAGGTGATGTCTCCAATTGTGACTACATCATGCATCTAGGCTGATGTCGTCAGTAACAGCTTATTGCATCAATCGAGAAACGCTCAGATCTAAGCACACTGGCCCACAGTCTTGCAGGCAACTGCACAGAGCTCACAATAGCGCACTGGGCCCGGATCACATTCATGGTAAGTAATTCTTCGATCGACATCTTTTGACAACTTATTTCTCTATGTTCATAAGCGATCTTTCCTAATTGACTTCCGAACATTATGTTCTCACCAGAAGACCACTAACACTCAACCCGAAGAAGCATCAACAGGTCTGAGTCTGCAGCCCCAGACTGACAAAGGTGGTGACAATAATATACCAATTGGTACTACTGCCAGTGTGAGCCATGAACTTGGAGAGGATGGGGAGGATGATAATGACAATGAGGAGGAGTGCACCTGGTCTTTTAGCCAGTATTGGGAGTACCTTGATAAGGTTCTTGATGAGCTTGAAGAGAAGGCTCAACAAAAGCATGCGTTTCCTCAAGCACGCGCTGATTATATCAAACAGTATGTTTCAATTGATAAAATTGACACCGCTAATTCTCAACTTCATTTCCAGATTTTTCACCGAATGTCTTCAGCAAGACCTCCAGATATTCCCTGGTGGCGGTTCATTAGCTCCAAGTTTGGATTCGGTCACTGTTGGTTGGCAAAGAGTGATCCATGAAAAGTTGATGTGGTAGTCTACTACTTACATACATATTCTCATTGTCTTTGCCTGTAATTCCCTCGCACACTGTTTAATGCCATCATGTTCATGATATTAATGTTGTGACTGTACGATACAGTTTGTATGACAAAGCAATGGTGCATTGCTTGATAGTAAACCCTATAGTCCCAATGGCATGGCCCATATGCTGAGGCATGGTCTGTAGAGTGCTGCCTCAAACATATTGTCAAACATCTAAGGGACATCCGACATTGGACGCTGTGGGAACATTTTGTAGCCAACACTTGCACCGTGGCGGTCAAACATTGCTCAGACGTTTGACAAGTCATGTGAGCGACATGTGGTGCTGTAGGTCAGAGCAGCATCGCTCCATTTGTCTGTCACTCAATTCAAGCTGACATACGGCAAACCATGTGTGAATGTTGGGCGGGAGCAGCCGGAAAATTATGTTTGTCAGACATTGATGCCATTCGACGGTGTAGCGAGCACGCATTCATGATCTTAGCCTGATCACGTGATTGTTACATTGCTTCTTCATCATGAATCCCTTGCCATTATGTTCCTTGACAAAATCTTCTCCTAAAAAAAACTCAATCAGCATTTTGGGGACATTGCATCATCATGAGGAGTCGTTCATGACTTCCAGTATAAACAGAACTCTCAGTGCACATCCTTTCACAGATGCCATTGAGCTCGTCTTCTGTGAGCATAGATGGCCAAATGAAATATTCACATGTCAGCTTGAACTACTTCAATGGAGTGCCATCCATAAAGCTGAAGACTGGGCCTAGAAGGATCTATCATCATCATCATGATAAGATCTCAGTTCACTGCAGGGAGCTCTCACGAAAACTTTCGGCATCAATGCTTGCAAGCATGTGTTCATCATGGTTTGAGTCGTAGCCACCTAAATGACTTGCTGTGCACCACTCCGAGTTTACTCTATCCACTCATCTCAGACTCTATTTCACTAGCTTTTATTGGAATCCAATAGTACCTATAATTTCCTCATGTTACAAGCATCAGCCACCGACGACGCCGAGGATCAATGCACCCACAACGACGAGCAGCTTCTCTCACAAAATGACGTTGTAGGACTCATCGAGGAGTGAGTGGCAGCTTCCTGAAATCTATCACTTGCCTAACAGCAAGACAGGGAGAAGATCAATGTCGAACCTCTGGCAGAGCTGCCATCAGGGATGTATGTGTTTCTTCCTTGACGGGCATCTGCGCCACTCCTTACTAGAACTGCAGCTCGAATGCTGGACCTTCACAGCCGTCGGGACCTCCAGTACAGCAAACTACATCTGATGTTCTACCAGTAGACGATTCAACTCCGTGAGTCCTTGTCAATAATGATGCCAAACATACTCCTCATGTGTCTTAGCAAGGTGGCCAAGCTTGAGGCACAGAAGGATGAGCCGACTCTAAGCGAACTGTGAGCCAAAAACTTAAAGCCAGGCGATCACAGCTGACTACACCCTACGTACAGAGCAAATGTCATGAAGGAAGTGTTGGAGGTTCTCAAGGACTCAACAATTGCATCGAAGACTGGAAAGGATGAATGGTCTCATTTCTGGAGGGTGTACAAAATAATCGCGGAGGAACACAACAGCAAGTTCCTCAAGCGATACACCAGCGACATGAACATCGTCCTGATCTTCGTAAGTTCAGCCTGCTTATCTGTGATCCGTTTCGAGGCTGATGTTCGACCAGTCTGGTCTTTTCTCCGCTGTCAGCACATCTTTCATTGTCATGATGGAGTCCGATTTCAGTCCTGACCCTAGTGACACCACGAATGCCCTTTTGAAGCAACTTGTGCAGATCGGACTCAGCAATCTCGCCGAGGCAGGCACCACTCCCGTAGACCCAGCATCTGGGTGGTCTCCGACCACGTCAACCTTATGGGTCCAAATGATCGCATATGCGAGTTTGTCCATGAGCTTGCTCACTGCATTCGGGGCCATGCTGGGAATGCAGTGGCTAGGGTACTACAAGTCGAACAGATATGGCTGCAGCTCGCAGGAGCAGCAAGGGAAGTGCAGGCAAGAGCAGTTCGACGGCATCGTGACTTGGTATTTTGATGCCGTCGTGCAATCGTTTCCGGTCTTGCTTCAGATCTCTCTTCTTCTCTTTGGGATCTCTCTTGGGGCCCATTTGTGGTATGAGCAGGCAAGCATCGCCTGGGTCATCATCAGAACAACGGTCTTCGGATTTCTGTTTTATTCCCTGACTGTAATGGCTTGTTTGATATCTACTGCTTGTCCATTTCAGACACTGATATCAACACTATTACACGTGTTGCACATCGACAGTAAGATCATTTTGCCGAATTCTGGCAGTCGTTCCACATCTGAATCAACATTGCAGGGGTTCTACACCTGGTGTTCAAATGAGTTTCCTGTTATTTGCAGCAGCCCATGACATTACTGCAAGGTGAGTTATGTCTTCTACCATGTGCACAGGTTTTGACCGTTTCATGTCAGACGTGCTCAAACGATTATTTAGTATTATCGTCAGATCGGGATGGACCCGATTGTCTGAAGTATTTAGAGGTGACAATCTCATCCACTATTACAAAGATACTTGAGGCTCATTCACTCCCTAGGCCCTGCACTTGCGATAGGTACATTCACACAACAATCTCTTCGGCAGTTCGTCGACAGGCTTCATAACCAGCTGCATTCTTTGGTTCCGAGTTCTTCAACAAAGGTTGTGGACTCAGAGGCACAACTGCTCGACCAGGATCTGGATGTTTTGGTGGAGAATGATGACACCCTTAATCTTGACCTCCCCGACATACCCACCAGCGATCTCGAAGCACATAGCGTCAAGTGGCTGCTCGAGACATCCACAGATCCTGAAGTATTTCTCGCTGCTGCCAGTCTTGTCCCGCAGGTTGGATGGCCCCTGGATCTTGATGTTTCAGACATGCTGCATCAGCTGTTTGATATTTATATGAGCTGCATCAACATTCAGATGCGCATCGTACCGTCTTTGGAGGAGAAGGCGTCGGCATGTGCCACGGCTCTAAGTCACCTATACTATGGACGTGTTCTTCAGGCATATCCTGACCATGGCGAATTCATTATCCGTGGGAGACAAGACTTGGACGTTTTTTTTCAGATTTACATGTGCATAGCTGACTGAACGGTGCTTAACACAACTCTAGATCTTTGTTGAGATGGTGATAGCTGGAGTGCTTCTTTCTCAGAGGCTTGCCCTTACTCTGGCTATGAGTGGTTGTCACATCTTCTTCCTTATCACTTCGTTACTGGGCAAGTGAATAAAGACATAGAAAACCTTGGGATAACAGTGATATCAAAATTGCTATCATCCCCATCCTCTCCGTCGAATCAAATCCTAGCCAATTGCATTCTTCTTGCTTGCATCATGGTTGGGGCTCAGGTTGACAAGAAAGACATAGTTCAGATTGAAAAAAGGTGCCATTGACTCGTTTGGTAGTTTTTTCAGGCATGATTAACAAAGAAATTGTGTAGTTCTGCTCTGCCTCGACTTAGTGTGTCCCTTTTGGTGCAGTTCCAAAAGGCTCTCTGGGCATGGGATGGAGGCGAGCTCGACAATCATAGCACAGGAGTTGCACGCTGGGCATGGAAGCTCTTGGATATTATTTGCCGCATCCTCGAGCTTGCCAGAAATCACTATCTTTTTTCAAACTATTTCATGCAGAACCTGGACATGTGCAGGAAGATTTATTCACAAGCGAGGTCATCCGATGCCTCGGTTTCATTGGCAGCTCTGCAAAATGCACTGCACTTCACTTTCGCTGCTGCCAAGGTATCTTGTGACCCTGCCAAGGTGTGGGATTGGCCTTGGTGGGTAAAGGTATTCCACTCGCCAGATGACTTCGACTGGGTGGTCGACTACTTTGACTTCATATCTTCCGACGACCACGAATTGGTATATGACATCCTTTTGCTATTGGGTAGTATGGGGGTGTGCTGCAGCCCCGCTAAACAACATCTGTTCATCGAGAGGCTGATCGCCTGCATGGACAGCAACATGCCTCTCCATTTATGCCATGCCGCTCTTCGCGCTGCTCACAGTGCCCGAAAACAAATTGCCTTGAACAATGCCATTGATGATGCGAGGCTATGGGACACTGTTTTGACCAAGCTCTCCCCCACTATCTTGTCTGTGGTTTGTCCACACCCAGGTACAACACCCGCCAATGATGATCCCGACCTCTTTTTCGATCATGACCGCGACTTGTGCTATCTTGAACTAGTTTATGCCCTCGCAATGAATTCCGACTGGCACCCCCATTTGTTTGGGGACCACCACATAGATCGGTGCATTAGCATGATTCCACGGTACTGCAATTCCGAATCACCCAAGTGGAATGCCTTTTACATAGCTGGCATCCTCCTCCAAACCACACCTCAACAGACATCGATCACATCGCTCAATTCTGTTATGGAGCAGCAGTGGTGTGACATGATGAGGGGTGTGTGGATGTGTGCTCCCTATAGCATTGACAATGTGCGCTTTTTCAAGCTCCTTCTTGTCCTTGTGGATGGCACAAAGCAGTATATGCAGATTGCTTCGAAATCTGATCTTGAGCAGCTCATCAAAAATGTGGATTACATGGTCGAAATGTTGGAGGGGCACATGCAAGAGAAGAGGCGACTACAGGAGATGGGACAGGAGATGCAAGATTTAGAGCAGGGAGAGGGGATCATCATTACTGCAAAGGAGTTGAGGACTGTGGCCAGTAACATGCTGGAGAGCTTCGGTCAATAATCATTAGTCCTCTAATGTTGACGGTACTTGCAACTGTGTTAGAATCTTGGAATAGAGGAACTCGTAGTGCGGTGTATGTACGGAAGTGGGAAGTATCAAGACCTCAATCATTAGTCGTCTCTGACTTGGTAAATGCTTGTCATACGTAAGGAACAACGAGCATGAGATGCGAATATTTAGAAGACCAGCTGGGGGAGGTGAGGTTGTTCCACAGGGCCAAAACTAGACACTGTCACTGGCGAGGTTCCGCACTCGGCTACCCTATTCTTCATTGATATCCACAGGAAGACAAAGACAAAGTGACAAACGTAGACTTATTGAAAATTATTCGTCTCCATAATTTTTGTTGGCAGAGGTACAAATAACAGCACTGAAATCAATAAGTTTGTCCACCGGAAGCAAATTACTAGTGTTGTCCTGGTCAGTGCCATCTGTCTCCTTCCTCGCACTCCACATCATTCTGCCCTTCTAGATCATCAGTTCTCAATAGACCATCCGAGCTTCCCTAGCGTAGGCTTCGCAGTCTCAGCGTCTGATTCCTGGGAGGTCCGGGCGATGGGTGGAGCTTCTACATCTGAGATGCAGATGATGTTGTTGAAGGACATGAACTCACCTTCATGAAGCGCGGTTGCCTGTTCAGATGAAACTGCGACATGTGTTACAGTAACACGGCATGAGTCCCCCGCCAGCAGACAGCCCTCTGCCACCGCACGGCTATAGACGATACCGGAGCCTCACCAGCTCTATGACAATAGATGACGATAGATGATGACAGACGATAAGTGGCAACTGCCGCCTTAGATAAGCGGTCTGGACTGCACGTGATGACACATGACAACATAGGTCTAGAAGACCTATTTATGTTATCAAGATAGAAGGCAAGCCTCGTGTTGCCTCATGTACTGATAGAAGGGTACCGCATGGACCCTATCTACGATAGAAGCCCGCCTCATGGACACTATCTCTGACTCATGTAGATAAGCAGATTAGAACCCAGCTTTAGGCTGAGCTTAGATATGAAGAGTAGCCTTATATAAGGTCGAAGATTAACAGTAGACGTTCCTTACTTTAATCTTACTAGGTTTACCCTTGAACTCCTTGTCCCGCTAAAGCTACCTGCTCGACATCGACTCGTACCTTCAGTGACGCCTCTCACTGTCTGTAAACTGCTATCATCTCAGCGTAACCCCTCATTAACCACCACGAGCTACGTTCGAGTACGCAACCTTTGCTTGTCTGTAAAAGCCGACGACTCTCAGCACTCGGTACCACTGTCGTGGTTGTCGCTGTTTAGATCATCCTAGTCGCACACGACCGTTTGTCGTAACAACATGTAGGCCCTTCAGCAGCCGGCCACTGCAGAGCGATGCGAGACAATTGTTGGATGAGCGTTGGGTCCGGAACTGTGGCAAAGGATTCAGTAGTGTGATCGACTAGCATGAGTGATACATACCTCCATAACTACTTTCTCGATGACGTCCGAGAAATGCAGCGCGATGGAGGTGTCTGGGATGATGTACATCAAATTCTCGATGCTGCTAGTGTGCAGACTCGGACTCATAAGAATCATGCATGGACGCAAATCCCAGGCCCTATAAACAACACACTCATAAGTTGCACCAGAAAAAAAAGGTTCATCATAAGTATACATAGCATCGAGACTGAACAAAATTGGACAGGAACTGTACATAAGTACAACATAAAATATCTCCCTTGCATCTCGGACATGGCCTTTTCCGCAGAGAGCAATGCCCTTCCAAATATAGCCTATTGACAAAGCCGAATGCTGATGGACTATGTTACCGTCAAGTTAGTCTTTCATAAGAGGGCAATGATAGATTAGTGAATCTCACATTGATCGCATCCTGATGGGTGTGTTCCCAGTCGTGTTTTCACTATAACGAATGATCGATGGGCGTAGGAAGTATGGTTGTTCGGATCAGTGATGATATCTTGAGTGAATAGTTCTTCGGAGATAGGCAAGTCTTCATTTATGCATGCATGACGGGCTGTTGTGATGGCTGGGATCTGCATGAAACATGCCTGTAAATTGGGCATTGCCACTCTGAGATCATTTTATTGTCTCCACTGAGGATGTGCTTGCCGCCCAGGTAGAAAGTGACGCGACACATCCAGGATAAATGCGACGAGAGGGAGATAATTGCATAATCTGTGATTCAGAGTGAGCAATGCCACAAAAATGGAGTGTGACAATACTTTCATAGCGCCAGATACCCCACAGCCAGCGGCGATGATCTCCCCCCAATATCTATCTTTACACCATGATATGCACCACCCTCCATCAATTCCCCATCCCGGGTCATCCCTGAGTGGCGGGGTTTTGCAATTGTTGTAGGGCTTGAGCGACCAGGGTTGCAGAAGCAAGAGTCACGCTTGTTTGTGTTTGTGCCGCGAACACCACGGAGTACGATGAGGACAATGGTACAGATGGGAGCCCGCCCTCCGGGCTGAGGCTGGCGCCCAAGCAAGCCAACTACAATTCCTGCTCAACACCCAATATGGAAACAGAGAGCTTCTGAAGTACATCACACGCGCCAGAAGGCTAGAAAAGACCTTCGGAGATGTCACACACCCCAAGCCAAAGGAAGGATGAAATGGCTCAACGTAGAACTGCTCCCACACATACCACCCTAGACTCGCCTTCAGTTGGCGCATCCCCATTCTCGCGTTTAAATGTGCCTGAACCATTATCACGGTCACCCCCTCGCACTTTAAATATGTATATCACTAGTTACTTACCACATGTACTGTCTACTACAGGGTTTCACCCCAACGGACAATAAACAAGAATGCAAAAAAAAAAAAAAGATGGGAGCATTGAGACATCGACTTCTTCTGACAGCTGCCATGTGGATAGCAATGATTGTTTCAAGCACTCGTAGATGCGAACATGATTATCGGAAGAGACAGTTGCCTTGCAGAACCTCTCATGGATCTCTAAATGGGACGAACACCTGATGTACCAACTTCAATCCAAAATGATGAGGCGCAAATTCGACTGCGCGGACAGTGCCTCTTGCATCAACCAATACAGCCCTTTCCACCCATCCTGAGGAACCACATAAAGCAGCCTGAGACCCGGCACCAGCACCATTTGTTTGGGAATCAGTTGTTTATGCAAAGCTAGTTTACTCCCAAATCTTGACTGTATGGTCGAAAGAGGCGGATGAGAGTATGGTCCCAAATTCTGAGTGAGCCCGGCTTAGTTTGGAGACAGTAGCATCATGAGCCGGGCATTAATTGGTTGGTAAGGGTTTCAACTTTCCGGCAGGAAAAGCCTTTAGAATTACATAACAACAAACAAATGAATCCAACAATTTCTTCCTGTTCAGATGCGTGACAGCAAAGTCACTGTCTACTACTCGCAGAAGGCTATCATGTCCTATGGATACAACAGTTGCCTCACCCAGTTTATTAACCATGTCGTTGGACGGCTACCACTTGAATATTGACACCAGCAGGGAGCAGCAGAGATGATCACCCAATATTTAACACAAATCTGTCGACATTATTCGAAATAGCTGGATCCAAGGCATACAGTCATGCATATCTTTCAAGCTAGTGAGTCTTGACTTGCATCACGAGTCCTCATACTCACTGCCAAAGCATGCTGTTTTGTACGTTCCAGGGGCAAGGTCATGTACTTTATCACTGCGCTCATGAGCAGGTATTCAAGGGTTCTTGGGGCGGATTTTGTCTTAATTCAGTAAAATGCACGCCAGCCCTCCGAATCTACGTGTATGTTGGCCAGTATGTCTTCTTTGATACTTGATAATATGTGCGCCAATTTATAAAGTATGATGGACAGTCGAACTCTTCCGCAGACATGTACCAAACATACCCCGAGCTATCTATGAATACACAAGCTCCGGCGGCCCACTACATCGTCTTTTTCCTCAGTACCACCGAGCGTGGTCAATGTTCCAGTTCAGCCAACATGTAGCACCTATTGATCCGTTGCTCATTAGTCCATACACAGGACTACCATCTTCCGGGGGAGGGGGAACTCCAGATGTACAGACCCTGTTGATCATCACAGGATATCACTCATTCCAGAGGGTGTCTTACATCCTGACATGCTCTTGTTTGCTCTTTCATGTTTCAAGGATCAATCATTTAGAAGACCTTGGAAGATCGAGTTCACCTCCATCCACAGATATTTCCGGTGAAGGTGAGGAATCTTGACTATAGGTGAAACGCTAAAGCTAACGGGGGTTCTACAGTAAGACCAGGATACGAGAATACAACTCGACCCAAAGGACAGCTACTGAGAGAAGTTCCTCTTTAATGTAATGGAGGGAGTCTTCGCCAACTAGACGGGTGGTAACAGGCGCGCGAAGGCGCGAGAAGATAACGCGCGCGTAGGCGCGAGTAAGCGATGCGAAGGCACGCAAAGGGCGCGCGCGAGCGAAAGATGCAAGGGGCGCGCGCGTATACGGAAGCGTGCTTTTGAGCGATGGGGGAGAGTGTTCAAGTATAGCAGATGCGCGAGCGATGGTAGAATAGTGAAGTATAATTGGATTTCAAGTACTAAGGTGCACTTATACAATTTGCAGTATACTCAGATAAGGGAGAAGGGAAGGAACCCCATTAAAAGGAACTTTCCCTCTATTTAAGAAGGGAGATTACGCTATGTGGTGCGCTTACGAGTGTGGTACCGAACCGAGTAACCATATCAACTCTAAATATATTCTAAAGCCTATGATAGACTTTCTGTATGTAAGCGCGGAGATCGGACCGAAGGTACGTCAATTCAGTGAAAGGGATAAGAATAACGCACCAGTAAATCAGCGAGGACATAGGACGGACGGACGGACAAGGGTACAAAGGCCTAAGGGGAGGTGCACAAGCGCGCGCGAAACGCGCGAGTGCATGTAAGGCATGTGAACGAGGCACGTACGTAGGGCGCGCGCGTGAGAGCACGTATGACTGATCCTTCGGATAAGAGCTGGAATGTGTAGGGAATTATGTGGGTAATAGGGCCGTATATTCCGCATTGAGAGGCGTGAGTCTCTACACCGGTATTGCTGCTTTTCAGCTAGACAGGTAGGGAAGAGCAAAATCGTGTCATTTCCATCGTATTCTGATCATTCAATGTAGTTCATATTTCTATCAACATTTTCATTGTTCGACATCGTTTGTTGTGTAATCCTTGTGCTTTGTCATATGAACGATTGAACATTTGCAACTTCTTGTCTATGCGAGAGTATAATCAGTGGTCTGATGCAGGGAGATAAATAAGAGATAGATGCCGTGTGTAGCTGTGTTGTGTCATACTAAGCCATGGCTTTGTGTTCGTTCCCTATCAACTCTCATCAACTCGTTCTGTAACACAGTACAGCTTTTACGATAATTCAAATCACCTCTACTTCAGGACGCACATTAAGATATTCCAATGGCAACCATCGATGCCCAGGACCTCAGAAAAAGAATTCGGCACTTCCAAGTTCTGATCATGGGGAGAGCAAACACAGGCAAAACGACCATCCTTCAAAAGGTCTGCAACACCACTGATCAACCAGAAATTTACGATACCAAAGGAAAGAAGGTGCGGGGATGGTCTATGCCATGCGCGCATTTATCGCTTATCAATTGTGGGTAGATCGATGCTGCCATCGTAAACTCTTCAATCAAAGTGTGTGCACCATTTGCCTTATGGGCATACATGCGCTGACGGATGCTCAGCGTGGAAATCACGACATCACGAACGAGATGGTGTTCAAGAGCAATCCCATTTTCATCTTTCATGACTCATGCGGTTTCGAAGCGGGCTGTGAAGAAGAATTTGAGAACATGAAGAAGTTCATCTCAGAACGTGCACATGCGACAAAATTGGAGGAGCGAATCCATGCCATCTGGTAAGTAACACCCTTCTGATGTTCCGTGCTTGCTTATTTCTATCAGGTATTGTATCCCAATGGACGACCCATGTTGAACATTCCAGCGGTCAGAAGAGAAGTTCTTCTTGGAGTGCGATACTGGGCGTGGTGAGCTTGCAACTTGATTATCACTTGCCATGCTTAGACTAAATGATCACATAATATCCAGTTCTGTGGTCGCGATATTCACCAAGTTCGAAGCTCTGCGTCCATTCGCTTATGGAGAAATCAAGAAGGAATTAAAAGGGGTATTGAGTGAAGAACGCTCAAAGAGAATCGCCCAACGCGTTGAGGAACTGTTCACTAAGACATGTGTCTTGGATCAGTTGTGCAATCCTGAGAACCGTGCCCGCCCCAAGTCTTATGTACGTTTGCAGAGTAAGTGGTTCAGATCAACTTCTTCCATGTCAAAGTTGACCTTAGCAACCGTCCTAGATATGAACCGACAGACTACAAACTGCGACACGCTACTGGAAAGCACCACTCTTGCATTAGATGATGAAGAATTGCGGTTGTGCTTGGTATCGATGCAACAATCGAACCTAGAGCTTTGTATCAAGTGTGCTATCACGTGAGTCGCAGATTTGCAAGTCATATCTGGTTGTTCCAACATCATCTAGAATACTCATGGATCGTGCACATCAGCTATTCGGGATCCTTCGATTCGATTATGAGGCCTATCAGTATCAAATTGCTAGGTGGTTTCCACATCTCAAAGTAAGACAAAGATTGATTCAATCTCATGATTCCCTGGCAATGATGCTCATGGTAAATATTGAAATGCTGAAACTATAGACATTCTGATATATTTTTCTTGATTGTAGACGTCCATTGATAACAGCTGGTAAGATTGCAGTTTACGAAGCTTGAACAGGATGGACAGTGCTGATGCCTTGTTGCTACTCGCCTGTTGACAGTGGGTAAGTGCCTTGATGGTTTCTAGTCATCTACCCATGCTCATGATCCCCATCCCTCACTGCTGCTCACCTGTTGACAGTATGTAAGTGCCTTGATGCTTTCTAGTCTTCGACCCATGCTCATGATCCCTATCCCTGGCTGCTGCTCGCCTGTTCACAGGATGTAAGTGCATTGATAGTTTCTGGTCCTCAACCCATACCATACTCATGATCCACATCCCTCGCTACTGCTCGCCTGTCAACAGTGGGTAAATGCCTTGATGGTTTCTGGTCCTTAACTCATGCTCATGCTCCCCATCCATGGCTGCTGCTTGCCTGTTGACAGAACATAAGTGTCTTGATAGTTTCTGGTCCTCAACTCATGCTCATGATCCCCATCCTGGCTGCTGCTTGCCTGTTTACAGAGGGTAAGTGCCTTGATGATTTCTGGTCCTCAACCCATGCTCACAATCCCCATCCCTCGCTGCTGCTCGCCTGTTGACAGTTTGTAAGTGCCTTGGTGGTCTCACATCCTTAACTCATGCTCATGATTTCCATCCCTCGCTGCTGCTCGCCTGTTGACAGTATGTAAGTGCCTTGATGGTTTCCACTCCTCGACCCATGCTCATGATTCTCATCCCTTGCTGCTACTTGCCTGTTGACAGGTGGTATGTGTCTCAATAATATCTTGTATTGAAATGATACTGAATAGTATAATAATGTTCACTTATTTTTATAGCCTAATGTAAGTATTTTATATTCTATCAGATGAATCAAATCATCATTGCTCATATCATGCATAGTTCGTTGAGTGTCCATCCTTGATAACTTATGTTCCATGTTCATTCATCTTGCATATCTCCTGCCCTGTGCAGAATGTGAGTCATTTTATCCTTATAATGCGAAGCATTAAATCTATCAATCATTCTGATTCTTTCACTATAGGATGTGAGTATGTTTTGCTCATCAAGGGTTCTAGCTACATAATCCCTTGTTCATCATGTGTTTGCAGAATGTATGTCAATCATATTTTGTCTGATATGATAGTACTCCATTGACTCACAACCTTATGTAGCTTGTACGTCTATGGATGGCATATCCTTAACATTACATTGTGATACTTATTGTTTCCAACCCCTGACAGTTTGTAAGTTACCTGAGCACAGCAGTCGTGGTCTACAATCTGGTGGTTAATTACTTGCAACTGTCACGTCAACCAAATATTTAGAACGTGCATCTCTGTTATTAATCAAATGTCAATTTGCCACCTCATGATTCTGACATTCCTTTCCCGCAGGAGGCAAGTACTTTACTCTGTGGTATTGATTCTGATACCCACACTTTCAACCTATGGCTAGGCCAACATCGAGCAAGAGGACATTATCCACATCCTTCAACCTTTGGTAGGTCAGTTTTCCTCCATATTGATTCTCGGCACTGTAAGGTTTCAACAGGCTGCAAAAGGCTCATTGTTCGCGAATCAAATAATCCAGACTGGCATTGGTTAGTTTCTCACTGTATGACCAGTTATAGTCTTGATGACAGGAAGCAGCTACTATGATCGTCCTGGAGTACTCCACCTTTCTCCTGAAGAACTTGGAGTGCGTCAAGTCTGCCGTGGACTGCTACCTGAAATCTCCGATGGCTGTCGCAGTGGAGAAAGGAGCAAAAGAGATTTGTTGTCAAGGCTACGACAGAGAGGAACTGGAGAAGAAGATTCTTGAGTTCATTCTTGAAAATCGCTTGTGTATGTCCCTCGCCTTCATTGTGAACCTGGAATTTGAAGCTTACTGACACGCTGCAGCAAAAGACTTGACTGAAAAGAAGTAGATGGTGCTCGAGCCAAGTTTCTGTTTTTCAATGCATACTACAGTGCACAACACTAAGAAGAGGCCTCTCTGTTGTGGACTCAATCTTTGTGCAATAAGGGAAATTTTTTCATTTTTAGTGTACAAGTAGGTCAAAGAATCATGAATCTGCAACAAAAAATTTTGGTGGTGATTATGTAAGCAGTCCCAATTTCGGTCACCAATTTTTTTTCTACTGGCATACAATCTCCAGTCAAAATATGCCCCAGAAAAACAAGAAGGCTCGGCAGGCCAAGACTCAACGAGCTCCTGGCAGCAAATTCTTTAGCAAAAATTATATTGACAGTGTCAAGGACCTGGATGATGCGGACTATATTGACGAAGAAAATTCATACTCGGACTTGGATGATGAAGGCTGGATTATGAGCCTGCCAGAGCATGAGATGACAGACCTTAGTGCTGTCTCTGACTCTGAGGGCGAGAAACAGGGGCATGGTCATGTGGTCAAAGGCAACTTAGATCACATTGATCGTGGCATTAAGCGACAGGCTGTTGGTGATGGGCAAAGCAGCTGTGAGGTTTCTGATGAGGAGGGAGTTGAAGAGTTCGAGGCTTACCAGATACTAACTGCTGCTGAAGAATTTTGGCAGAAGTTATTTACCAAACATATCAACCGTCTTGATGTTGCCCCTCTTAAAGGCAAGGGCAGCTACACTGGTACAAGCCGAAGCAGTTTCTATCGAAATCAAAGCAAACTTTGCCAAGCAGCAGTTGGGACAGCAAAACTCAGCAATTTCTTTCAATGCTCAATTTCGGTGCCATATACTGCTCAGCCTACTACTATTGAGGTTGATCAGTCCAATAGCACATCCTTCGAACCTGACACACCTGCTGATGCAGACGATCATCAAAGCATCAATCCCCCAGAACCACCAGCACAATTCCAAGACATGGCCCCTGAGCTACTGTCAGATATGACTACATCTAACAATAACACAGAGGCAATGCCCAAGGCTGCCTCGTTCCTTGATCCTACTGCAGATGACGAGCTGGATCCTCCCCATATTCCTATAGGCAAAGTCATCAAAGGATTGATCAAGGACACTACAAAGTACAAGTCCTTCAGTGCACAATTCAAACTCCATGCCATCAGAAATTACCTGGAGTTGTTTGAGCGCTATCGGCAAATCCCTAACATCAAGAATCCTGCAATACAAGCCAGCTTAGCCATTGCAAAATCTGTGGGTAAAGGACCTTACCTTGCCTGCATGATTCGTCGCCTCGTTGTCTACATCCATAGATTCAAAACCCTCCCACCCTCTCGAGCTGGCAAGCACCATGCACACCCTTCTCTGTTGAATAACGAGAGAGTGTATCAAGCTGTTCGTCGTTTTTTGACTATACAAGAAGCTGGGAAAGTCAGCCCACCCGATCCTAAAAGAACAACATAGAATTGATGTCACTTACCAGATCACGCCCCATAAACTTCAGCATGAAGTCAATAAAACAATCATCCCTGCTCTCGGTCTTGACCTGGGAAAAAACACAATCTCCAAAAATTGTGTGAGGCACTGGTTGAAGAAATTAGGCTATGAACTCACCAGTGTAAAGAAGGGGGTATATGTTAATGGCCATGAGCGTGCTGACATTGTGGAATACCGAAAAGCCTTTTTGGCCCAAGTGGCTGAGAATGAACACCTACGAAACGAGTATGATGATACTACCTTAGAGGTCATAGAGCCAAACTTACTCCCTGGAGAACGAAAGCATGTCCCAGTGCATCATGATGAGAGCATATTCAGGTCCAATGAGCTGCAGCAAAGGGTCTGGACGAAGGAGGGGAAAATGCCACTGTGAAAGAAGGGTCAAGAGAAAGCAATCCATGTGTCAGACTTCATTACAGAAGAGACAGGTCGAGTCTGTCACAAGAACAGGTTTTTTGAACTCTCATGTTCATGATTCTTTGACTAATGGTGTTGCTTAGATAGCCGAGGAAAATGCATTGCCTGTGAATGAATGCCTCAAATGTTACGATTCACACAAGATAAATTTTCCGGGAAAGAATGCAGATGGCTGGTGGACGGCTGAGATGCTTGTTCAACAAGTGCGAAATAATTAACATTACATTTACCTTTGCTAATCAATTGTTAGGTTGAACAAGTCATTCCACTCTTTGAGCGGACCCATCCTGGTGCTGTTGCCAAGTTTTTCTTTGATCAATCTGCAGCTCATGGTGCTTTTGCTGTGGACGCACTAAATGCGAGTGAGATGAATGTCAAACCTGGTGGCAAGCAGCGTCACATGCATTCCACCCTTATTCCCACGGATAATCCCAACCTGGCACTTTGTGGAGTGGCTCAGGATATGTGCTTTGCGGAGGATTTGCCATCTGATCATCAATTCTACGAATTCTGTGGCCAACCAAAAGGTATGAAGGTTGTTCTTGAAGAGCGTGGCCTTTGGGATAGCTTGTGTGCTGCAAATGGTGGGAAAGCCCTTCTCAGTGACTGTGCATTATGCAGGATGTCTCAAAAGGATTGCGATGCACTCGCCTGAAGTGCTGCTGCACAGTCATTGTTTGATGATGCTGAGGATGAAAATGCAACTCCTGAAGACAATCTTCGTCCAAACGAATCAACGACGTGCTGCATGCACAAGGTACTCTCATTTCAGGCTGATTTTCTCACAGAGAAGCCTCGTTTGCAGCTTGTTATTGAGGCTGCCAGGCACAAGTGCTATTTTCTGCCGAAGTTCCATTGTGAACTCAATCCAATTGAGATGTATTGGGGATGGGTCAAGATTCGTGAGTCGAATAGTCCTGTTCAATGTAGTGATATTCTGACGAGTTCAACAGGCTTACAAGCACTTGCAGACAGCACATTTCCGACTGCAAGGAGACTTGTTCCTGAGCTACTGAATGCATGTCCTACCAAAGTTATCTGGGCATTTTACCGCAAAATGTGGTGCTATATGGATGCCTATAGGTGAGAAATTTCAACGCCATGGTTTGCAGCTGGTCGCTTAGTGTTTTCGCTCGTCCAGGAAGGGTCTTAATGCTAAGCAAGCAGAATATGCTGTGAAGAAATACCGCTCGCATCGTAAAGTTGGTGCAGGGATAATGATGGATATGGCTATATTGAACAATCCTGAATAAGTCTATGTATTTCATACACTCACGATGGTCCAGCGTAAGCCACAAACATGTTTTTTCTTTGCTGCAAAGCAATGGGGACAAGGAGCGGCTACCAAATAAGGAATGTGGCAGTGCTGGTGGCGTGGGAAGTCCCAATTTGAGTCTGTCATTTTTTTAAATCAAAGAATCTTGAAAAAGTAACCAGATAGGTTTGTAGCTAGGTTCAAATGGAGGCGATTCCAGCAGTTTGGGTACAAATCAGGCAGGATGGGGTGATGTAGAAACAGAATTTGTGTTGGTGTGGTAGCGGAGGTCGGTTTTTCCCATTTTGCACTGTATGGCGCTTGTATTTTGTACGATACCAAGCACGCCAGTTTCAATTCCTGAGCGGTGCAGACTGTGATGTTTCCTTGTTTCTGATGCTCTTCCTCATGCTATCATGATTTACTATACTTAGCACTCCAGTTTTTGCTGAGTGCTGCAGACCGTATTGAATTTCAACACCTGTTTGTCGTATTTCATCATACCATGTTCTGTTTTGTGCTGTGTAGATTTAGGCTTGCGCTGGTCAAATAATTACTGTTCATTCTTATTTTCAATCAAGAAACTTCGAGAACTGGCTCGGTATGCTTCAATGCTGAAGCGGATGGGCATGCCGACTGACAACATTGTTGGTGCTCGTCAGGACAGCATGCAGCCTTGAAAATCTAAGTTGGGTAGACCGCAGTAGATTGAGAGGATGATTGTGACGAAGTTTAGGACAGTGTAATTTGCTTATATCTTAGTGAAAAGGACAACCTGCTGGTGAATGGACACTGCGGCCTAGTACTGTGAGCTCCCCTATATTTCAAGACAAGGAGTCGATGCTTGGGGATGTCAATGGAGATAGAAGTATGAACCAGTGCACAGCCATATCTTCATAGACATTCCCAACACTGAGACAGTTACTGTTTGAAAGTCAACGATCTATGGTGGGCTAGGAGAGTTAAGTTTTCAAACTCCGACAGGTGACCAATTTGAAATTTCTATGCCTAGGTACACCCGACCACCCATCCTGAAGGCCTCATGGTCAGGTTGATATTGGATATCAATATGAACACATAATGGAATGGCTATCATTGAATGATACTCAACCAGTCATCCTTTTCTCATCCCATTCGCGTATGGTGGGATCGAATTCACCGCCGTCTGTGAGAAGAGGATGATTGCACTGAAGTGGCGGTTTAACCGTTTCAGTTACCTTCTTTGTCACTTTCAGTGAAAGTGACAAAAGATCACGGAAACTGCCTCTCCGGTTGCTTATATGCATAGCATCCGCTGACCCAATGACAAGCTGAGCAGACACTGCGGCCCAGGCCTAGTACTCTGAGCTGCCCTATTTTTATACATCTCAAGGCCACAATCGATGTCGATGGAGATAGTAAGTATGAACCACTGCGCCAAATGCTGCAGCGCTGAGCCAGTTACTGTTTGAAAGTCTATGAAAGAATTGGCAGGCCAGCACAATTTAGGTTTTCCTGGAGTCCCAGTGGAGAGTTAAGTTTTCAAACTCCATCAAGTGACCTTTTTTTGTCTTTTGGAAAAGCAAGTCTATTAGTATTATGGAACAACCGACAGTGGACACCACATAAATGCAGCTTATAGTGATTACCTTCATCAGTAAATTCACACATTTCTTGACCTTCCTTTTTTGCAACTTGCTGCCGGATAATTCCCAAAAAGGAGCGGAAAAGCCATTCATAAGAACGGTGACACCAACTTGCCGTGAACTTGCCACAAGACGATTATAAGTCGAAAAAGCAGATGCCTCCTCTTGACTTCAACTTTTTCCAAACTTATTTTAGCTTTTTTGGCAATTATTTTGTACTTATTCCTACATTGCGAGCCATGCCAGTAGCACAATTCATAGATACTTATCATACTTATTGTACACTTTCCAGACTTATTTCACACTTGTTAAGATCATGAACACAAAACACTGTATTGCAGAGGGAGTAAATGATATAATGAGTACTAGCGAGCAGGAGAGAGTAAGTAACAAGCGAGAGAGTAAGTAGCAAGCGGGAGAGAGTAAGAATGTGAGAAGCTACAGGAAGGTGCGGTGAAGGTACAAGGGCGGGCTGCAAAAGCATAGGCTAACTGATGGAGATGTTATTAGTATAAAAAAAGACAAGAAAAATGAAGACTTACTCACATAGTACCTACAGGCAGGACATGGCACCATCAACATCCACTAAGAAGTTTGAAAGACGAGATCATGCACTGGCTGGGAGCGGGATACGGCTGCGGCACCATCAGAATCGGGTAAGCAGATCAAAATATGAGATCACGCACAGTCTAAGAGTGGGATACGGCCACAACACCATCAGCATGGGGTAAGCAGGTAAAAGGCCATGCAAAAAACAAAGTAGGTTAGCATGGTGAAGCAGCATAAAACATACACCTACCTCTGCGGCTTACCAGAGAAAGATGCCACAATTCCAAGACAAGTGTTGTGTTGAAGAAGATGGAGGGGCAGAGCAGTGGAAGAAAGCATTGACTATGTGTCCAAGAATGGTGGACATTTGTTGAACCATGGGAATAAACAAAAATACACAAATGTTTGACTTGGATGTTTCGGACATCGCCTGTAAGCCATCTCAGGCCATGCTGATCCAAGTCGTCGCCCACCGTCCACAGTATGTGAGTGTGTCGATCCTTGTTTGAGTTCGAGCCACGCTGATTCAAGCTGTTGCCTACCGTCCGCAGTGAGTGTGTCGATCCTTGTTCGAGCTTGGGCCATGCTGATCCAAGTCATTGCCTACCATTCACAGGAAGTGAGCGTGGATTCTCATTCGAGTTCGAGCCACGCTGATCCAAGCTGTTGCCTGCTGTTTATAGCGAGTGAGTGTGTCGATCCTCCTTTGAGCAAGAGTCATGCTGATCCAAGTAGTGATGTTCCGGCACAGCTTGGCCCAAAAGCCGTGGCTTTGGCCTGGCTTCAGACGGCTCTGGCCTGAGCCGCGGCTCGAGTAGGGAATTTGCGATTCTGACAAAGTGAGCATGAGCAGGTCATTGTGAAACCAGGATTCAACCACATGACTCACCTGCTGATGAATCGCGGCAGTCGAGAGTGGCGGTGGAATGTCGGCGGCTTCTTCGTGACAGTGAGATATCGACATGGGCAGCTCCACCACACCATTCCCAATACCACAAACGCCATGCGCAAATGCCCAGTGTGTTACGACTGGGGTATGTCGAGCTGTCTTAGTCCGAGTGGACTGAGATTCAGCGAGACAGACGTGGTTCTTCTCTCGAATGAGAGGTCAAAGGTTTCTGGCTAAGGCAAGTATCGGCGACTTCCTTAGAATGATGGTTCTTAGATAGCAAGGTTGGAGACCTTGCTAAAAGGACTAGTTCCAGGTAAAACCCAGTAGATTAAAGTGAAGAACTACATGTGATACGCTATGTATTTATATAGCGAGAGTTCAAGCGGAGCTTGTAAATGCGTATCAAGATAGAAGGCGGACAGCCCGCTTGTGAGACGATAAGAGATAAGAGATAGTAACCATGGTGCGGACAGCCCGCTTTGATAAGAGATAATCGGCTAAACATAGTGATGGTTACTAGCACGGAAAGTCAGCTTGGCGATGATGTGAGTAAGAGTCTGGAAAGTCATTGGTCGCTCAACAACAGCTGTGTTTAAGTACCATTGTTCGGTAACAAAGGAGAAGCGAAGAGAATTAGTGTGCCGTAACACAGTGCACGTCAGCAACTGCTGACGTAGCTCAGACGAATGCGGATGACGAATGAGAGCAGGAGGAGGGAAGAAGGCGAGGATGAGAGTGAGGGAGAGGAGTTGGATGAGACGAGCAGGAAGGAAGATGTCGAGTAGCATAGGGAGTGCTGGATACAATCCACCCGCGCGCAGAAGAGGTTTCCTATTGATTTAGTGTGAGTGGGCAACTTGGTTCAGTGGATGGGCCATGTGCATCACTCATCGTCATTGTCTGTATGGATGGTTCCAACCATCAGAGAGAAGTAGTGGTGGGAAGTAGATATGAAAAACTTACCGTTGAATATACGTTCTTTTTGTCTGAAAACAAATATGATGGTCGCTAAGCTTGCAAGTTGCCAGAGACTTGCAAAGGAATGTGAATTACTGACGGGCACTGCAAGGTTCCAAAAGCCACGGCCCGAGCTGCCGCGAAGAGCTGCAATATAATGTTAAGTCAAGATCAGGTGAACACATCACATGTTGGATGAATATTGAAGCCAGAGAACGTCGCGCTGGATGTCCATAGAGTGGACCTGCAACTCAGTAAATAGTGAATAATGATTAGTGCGACATATATTAGACAGACATTGTCGTGACGTCGAAGTCAAGTCTTGAAGCGACCATTGTGCTTGACATCAGGAACCAATTTGCACTCATTCTATTTTTACACACATGTTTCCCACAAAGCCAAAATACTCTCAAAGCCGTGGCCTGAGCCACCAGCTCCTGGCTTTTCAGAATCATGGGCCGGGCCGTGCACATCACTAGATCCAAGTTGTTTCCCACCATTTGCAGTGAGTGAGTGTGTCGATCCTCCTTTGAGCAAGAGCCACATTGATCCAAGTCATTTCCTGCCGTTCGCACTTCGTGAGTGTGTCGATCCTCCTTCGAGCAAGAGCCACGTAGATCCAAGTCGTTTCCCGCTGTTCGCACTTCGTGAGCGTGTCGATCTCGTTATTGTGTTGCTACTACTGACATACATTGTACCTACACCCATATGTCTAGTACAGGAATACATGGGTCACGGGCTACCCGCCGCGGGTTACATACCAAGTTGAACTACTTAATTTACTTGCTGTACTTATTTTTGTTTTGAATACTTGAACTCACTTTTCTGATCTTATGCTACTTTTCGGCACTTGTGTGTCATCGCTTCCTTTTTTGACTTGTGAGCCAAGTGATTAGAGGTGAATAAGTGTCAATAAGTTAAAAATAAGTTTTAATTTTTCAAAAAAGGTCCACCAAGAAATGTGTGAATTTACTGATGGCCCTTAGTACCGTCCGAGGGAAAATGCTCTTGCGTATGCTCTACTTGTCCATGGGCAGTACTTAGTGCTGCTGCGGTTCGGTCCAGAACCATGGTTCGAACCTGGACTTCCCTGGACCGGACCAGAAGTTCGGTCCAAGGTCCGTTGGAGACCTTGGACCGGACTTCTGGTCAGGTTCGCAGTTTGATCAGTACTGACAAATTGTGAACGGGTTCGGACTGGTCCGGACCGGTCCGAACCAATAAGGTAACATCAAGGTTTGGTTGGTTACCACATAGTTGGTACATCAAACACGCGGATACCGCACGCTTGGTTCAAGTGTTGCACACGTTGTCCCACTCAGTGCTCCCTTCCCCCACAATTGATCCTTGTCATTGACCTTCATCGCAGTGGGATCGGTCCTGTGATGTCACTGGTATGTATGTTCCCCATCTTGCTTATTCTCTAATTCCCCGTCCAATTTTTCTTATTTTGACATTCTCAATCTGTCAATGGCTAATATACAGTATCGCAACGCCCATCTCAACTGCTAATATGTTCAATTTCTAGGAGATATTCATTGTTGCCTTACATTGTAGGTGCATGGGCCTTCAAGGTCCAAATAAAGGGATCACCAATAGCACATCTGAGGTGAGTACCTTTCTCTTCTCTCACAAAATGACCAACTGTGCTGTTGGTGCTGATGGGGCATTGAAGGATGCCTCTGAAATTCAATGGTTCAATGATGCGGATGATGACACGCCAATTACTCCTCCTCCTGCCAAAGACTCACTCGCTGTCCTTATGCAAGGTGGAAGGCAGCCGGCATCTATCAAAGGTGGTACTTGATGCTCTTCTCGCCCTTTCAAGCCCTCTGCTCGTCTTCGAGCAGCTGATAACACTTCACCTGAGTTGTCTTCAGGCACACGCCCATGCAAACGGGCATTATCGAGTGCAGACGATGCACCCATCAAAAAGGTTGCCATACGAGCGGCTCCCGAGGAAGATGACTTAGACGACAACCTCATCCCTCCCATTGCCGATGGAGACGAGTCATCCGCTGATGATTCAGAGTACACTAACAATCTCGATAACAAAGCCGAAGAAGCCGACGACACTGAGGAAGCATACCAGAAGACCAAGTCACTCGGAGATGCAGACCGCCAGGTACATTTTTTTCTTAATTATAATCTACGGACACATTTCTCATCAACATTGTCAGGCCCGCCAAACATCCAGGAGGACAGATCGCACAGCTGATCTCCGGACCATTTTCACAGAAGAGAAAGGGCGTCTCAACCCAGACACTGGGACACCTGAGGATGGCTGGTGGTGCAATATTTGCAAGTACGTAAATTTCTGTACTTGTGGGACTCCGTGAGCTACCTGGTAGCCTCGGTCTGCGAGGGCCTAGGCAGCATACCTCAAGGTTTTTTTTTTTGCTTCAGAGTTGGTCCGTTGGGGTCATAGACCCTATGTTGGACATTACCTCAAGGTTTGTCATCCCGTCATCGGCGTCATCGGCGTCATCATGCATGTCGATATTACGTCAGCCCATGTACACCGCATCACTCGGTCTACTAGGTGCACCCGTTGGTTTATGGTCTGCAGCCATCCTTCTGTGATGCTTTCCTCTGTATGGGTCTTTTCTCCTATGACCCTCTCGCACCTCATCGTCCAAATTAGGTACGTCGACTCCGACAGGACGATTCGGATAGCGCGATGCGCCTCGCTTGCGTGTGGCAGTCATGTAGTCATTTGGGTTTGACCGATTTTTACGGGGCATCGTGAAAATGCTACGCCACTGCTGCGATATTCCTAAACGGTGAGTGCGTATTAATAGAACGTCGCGGCGCAGCATTTTCCTTGTGTCCATTTCGACGGACCAACTGCCTAGGTTTAACGTTTAAACCCGAATAAGGTGTACTCAAGGCCTCATGATCAGGTCGAATTGGGGCCTTATTGGATATCGATATGAATACTTAATGAAATGACTAGTATCATCGAACGAGATTCCGCATCAGCCATCCTTTTCTCTTGGACTACACTTCCTTGGTAATTATAGTGACCAGATGACTTCCCTCGACATCGATGAAGTTCGCGCTTGCTTCCCATCCTTGAAATCAGGGTACATCTACGCCGATAATGCGGGAGGATCACAGACTACTCAAGGAGTGATCGATCGGATTGTAGATTATCTGACCAACACTAACGTACAGTTGGGAGCTGACTATCTCGTCGGCGCGCTGAGTAGCAAGCGCGTGGATGAGGGCCCTTTCACTGCTGCAGAGTTGTTCAATGCTGCTTCCATCGACGAGGTCGGGTTTGGACCGAGTTCGACGATGATTTTGGAGAACATCGCTAGAGCGCTCGAAAACGATATCCAACCCGGAGATGAATTTATCATCACCTATGAACATGAAGGTTTCTGACATTATCTTCCTGTAAAAAAACAAACTAAACGTTCGCCTTAGCAAACAACGGTCCTTGGAAGCGTCTGGCCGAGCGGCGCAACGCCGTGGTCAAATACTGGGAACCTACGCCAGTATCTGCTCAAAACCCTTACTCAGTCGCATACAAAGTTGAAGAACTCCTGCCGCTGGTTTCTTCACGAACCAGGCTGGTAGCCATCACCGCATGTTCCAATATTTTGGGATCGTTGGTTCCTGTGGAAGAAGCAGTCAAGGCACTTCGCCAGCGTGCAAAAGAACAGGGCGCAACAAAGGTCGAAGTGTCTGTAGATTGTGTTTCATACGCACCACATAGAAAAATGGACGTACGACAGTGGGATGTCGATTACTGCGTGTTTTCTGTATACAAGGTCTCGATACCCGCAATTCTCTTCGATTTCGCATCTGACACTGTGTTTTACAGATGTACGGGATTCACAATGCTGCCGTCTACGTGCGGTCGGCTGCTCTGAAGACATCTCTTACGTCCATCACACATCATTTCCTGAAGGTGGACGACAAGCCATATAAGTTGCAACCAGGTGGTCCAGGCTATGAGCTGGTGTATGGTGCAACGGCAATCGTGCCATATCTAAAGTCGTTGACGCCAGAAGATGATCTTGTAGCATCTTTCAACGCAATCGCAAATCACGAGCAAACCCTTCTGGCCCCTTTACTCCGCTTCTTGACGGACGCAAAACAAGTTGACAGAGGTGTTCGCATTGTGGGGAGAAGCGAGATCAATCTCTCAAGAGTTCCCACCGTCAGCTTTGTTGTTGTCGGACAGAACGCGATCAAGAGCAAGGATATCGTAGGAGTGTTTGACAAAAAAGGAGGGGTAAGTCCGACTTTCAATGATCTTATTATATTCGATTATGCATATTGCACAGATCGGAATTCGATACGGCCACTTTTACGCGTATTCTCTCATTGACAATTTACGGCCAAAACTAGACGTGAATGATGGAGTCGTCCGCATCTCACTTGTCCACTATAACACGGTCGAGGAAGTGGAGAAGATCTTGGACGTTTTGAGGGAAGTTTTGGCTTGAGCGATAATGTAAAATTATGTCAATATATATGTAACTATCTTGGAACGTTCTGGATATGTATTTTTCTAGTACAGTGCATCAAAGGTGCCCATGTAATATGGAAGGGTTCCCGGTTGAGATGTTGCTTATCTCAGCACGGACTCATTTCCCTTTACAAACGTTGCAGCGAAGTCACTGTCAGTGTCTAGTGTCTACTGCCCGCAGAAGGCTATCACATCCTACGGATACAACAATTGCTTCGCCCGGTTGATAGACCACGTCGTTGTATATGATATAGGCCACTATAACGATTTTGGTTTCGCCCATACCGTGCACCCAGCATTCAACACTATGTCCCTCAATTCTGTCGACGTTTTCAAAACGGCTGGATACAAGGGATGCAGTCACGCATATCTTTTCAAGCTAGTAAGTCTTGGCTTGTATCGCGAGTCCTCGTCATACTCACTGTATTCTTGCCGAAGCGTGCTATTTTGTACGTTCCAGGTGCAGAGTCATGTATTTCATCACCTACATCATGACGATTGGGGTTATGTGATCTCAATACCGTCGAAACACACCAGGGAGCTCCCTATGAACCGAGAAGGAGCCAGACTTAACGGTTTCACTCCACACATGGGCACCAGGGCGGGAAGAGTTGAACGAGAGCCCAGTCAAACGATGGCGCACAGAATTGAATGACACTGCAACTCTTGAGGCTACAAGAAGTTTGTCCATTCTCCTCATGAGTCAGTATCCAAGGGATTCTCGGGGTGGAATTTGTTATAATTCAGCAAGATGCATGCCAGCCCTCCGAGTCTACGTGTTTGTTAACCGGTGTGTCTTCTTTGACACTTGACAATATATGCGCCAATTCATAAAGTGTGATAGACGGCTGGACTCGTCCGCGAACGCGTACCAGACCTGTCCTAAGCTGTCTATGGATATACGCAGCCGGCCATTACTTCAGTATTAACCAGTGTGGTCGACGTTCGAGTTCACCCAATACGCACGGCACATACTGCTCCGTCGCCCCATAGTTCATACCCAGAACCATCATCTTCCGGGGAAAACTCCAAACGCACAGACCCTGTCGAGCACCACGGGATGTCACCTATTCCAGAGGGTGTCTCACATCCCAACATACTCTTATTTACTCCCAGACGTCTCACAGATTGATCATCTGAAAGCCCTTGGAAGATCGAGCTCACCTCCATCTACGAAGATTTCTGACATCACTGTTTTTGAGCTAGACAGGTAGGAAAGAGCAAAATTTTATCATTTTTGTCGTATTCTGATTATTCATTATAGTTCATATCTCTATCAACGTTCACATTATTCGTCATTTATTGTGTAATCCTTGTGATTTTTGTACGAACGATTGAACAGTTGCAACTTCGTGTCTGTGCGAGGGTATAATCAATTGCTTGATGCAGGGAGATATATAAGAGATAGACGCCGTGTGTAGCTGTTGTGTCGAAGCTGTATATGTAAGAGCCCTTGCTTCGTGTTCGTTCGTTCGTTATCATATCTCGCCACCATCTCGTTCTGTACCACAGTACAGCTTTCACGATAAACCAAATCACCTCTACTTCAGGACGCACATCAAGATCTCCCAGTGGCGACCATCGATGCCCAGGAGCTCAGAGAAAGCATTGGACGCTTTCGAGTTCTGATCATAGGGAGAGCAAACGCAGGCAAAACAACCATTCTTCAGAAGGTCTGCAACACCACAGATCAACCAGAAATTTTCGATGCCAAAGGAAACAGGGTGCGGGTGATGCTCTATGCCATGCACGCGTCTATCGCTGATCAATCGTGGGTAGATCGATGCTGACGTCGTGGAAGCCTCGATCAAGGTGCGTGCATCATCCGCCTGTGGGCATAGATGCGCCGACGAATTATCAGCGTGGCAATCACAACATCACAAACGAGATGGTGTTCAAAAGTAGTCCTGGTTTCGTCTTTCACGACTCTTGCGGTTTCGAAGCGGGATCTGAAGAAGAATTCGAGAGCATGAAGAGATTTATCTCAGAGCGCGTACACGCGACGAAACTGGAGGAGCGAATCCATGCTATCTGGCAAGTGACTACCCTCTGATGTTCGACGTTTGTTGATTGCCATCAGGTATTGTATTCCAATGGACGAATGCTGTCGAACATTCCAGCGGTCGGAGGAGAAGTTCTTCCTTGAGTGCGACACCGGGCACGGTGAGCTTGCCACTTCGTTGTCAGTTGTCGTGTTCGGACTAAACGATCAATCTTCAGTTCCCGTGATCACGGTGTTCACCAAGTTCGAAGCTCTTCGTCCAGTAGCGTATGGAGACATCAAGAAGGAAATACAAGGTGTATCTGCAGAAGAACGCTCAAAAAGGATAGCCCAACGCGTTGAAGAACTGTTCGCTAATACCGGTGTTTGTGATCGGTTGTGTGACCCTGAAAACCGTACGCGTCCTAAGTTTCATGTGCGCTTGGAGAGTAAGTGGTTGAGATTGAGTTGTCTTATGTCAAAGTTGATATCAGTGACCGACCTAGATATGAACAAGCCGAATACAAACTGCAACACTCTACTGGAACGCACGACTTTCGCGTTGGACAACGACGAATTGCGATTGTGCTTGGTGTCAACACAACAATCAAACCTGGAGCTTTGCATCAAGTGTGCCGTCGCGTGAGTGGCAAATTTTCAAGTCACCTATTTGTGTTCCAACATCATCATTTAGAACACTCGTTGATCGCGCACATCAGCAATCTGGGCTACGTCGGGTCGATTACGAAGTCAATCAGTATGCCATTGCTAAGTGGTTTGCACATCTCCAAGTAAGACCAGGATTCATTCAATCTGACAAAACCCCGGTAATGGTGCTCATAAATGGTAAACACTGAAGTGCTGAAACTGCAGACATTCTAATATATATTTTCTTGATTGTAGTTGCCCATCGATCACAGATGGTATGTTTGTGGTTCACGAAAATCGAACAGTATGGACAACGCTAATGCCCTGTGGCTGCTCGCCTGTTGACAGTCTGTAAGTACCTTGATTTTTTCTAGTTCTCGACCCGTGCTCATGATCCGCATCCCTCGCTGCTGCTCGCCTGTTGACAGTTTGTAAGTGCCTTGATTGTTTATATTCCTGGACCTGTGCTCATGATTCTCATCTCTTGCTGCTGCTCGCCTGTTGACAGTGGGTTAAGTGCCTTGATTGTTTCTAGTCCTCGACCCACGTTCATGATTCCCATACATCGCTGCTACTCGCCTGTTGATAGCGAGTAAGTGCCTTGATTGTTTCTAGCCCTCGACCCGTGCTCATTATCCCCATCCTTGCTGCTGCTCGCCTGTTGACAGCGAGTAAGTGCCTTGATTGTTTCTAGTTCTAGATCCATGCTCGTGATCCCCATCTCTCGCTGCTGCTCGCCTGTTGACAGGGGGTCAGTGCCTTGATTTTTTGTACTCCTCGGCGACCCGTGCTCATGATTCCCATCCCTCGCTGCTGCTCGCCTGTTGACAGGAAGTAAGTGTCTTGATTGTCTCTGATCCTCGTCCCGCGCTCATGATCCGCATCCCTCGCTGCTGCTCGCCTGTTGACAGTCTGTAAGCGCCTTGGTTGTTTCTAGTCCTCGACCCGTGCTCATGATCCTCATTCCTCGCTGCTGCTCGCATGTTGACAGAATGTCGGTACCTTGATTGTTTCTGATCCTCGCCCCATGCTCATGATCCTCATCTCTCGCTGCTGCTCACCGGTTGACAGGAAGTAAGTGCCTTGATTGTTCTTAATCCTCCCACCGTGCTCATGATCACCATCCCTCGCTTCTACTCGCCTGTTGACAGTATGTGGGTGCCTTGATTGTTTCTGAACCTCGACCTGTGTCAATCATCCCTATCCCTCGCCGCTGCTCGCCTGTTGACAGGTGGTAAGTGCCTTGATTGGTTCTGATCGTCTACCCGTTCTCATGATCTCCATCCCTCGCTACTGCTCCCCTGTTGATAGGGGGTCAGTGCCGTCATTTTCTCTAGTCCTCGACCTGTGCTCATCATCCCCATCTCCCGTCGCTGCTCGCCTGTTGACAGTTTGTGAGTGCCTTGGTTGTTTCTGATCCTTGCCCCATGCTCATGATCCCCATATCTCGCTGCTACTCGCCTGTTAACAGCGGGTAAGTCCCTTGATTGTTTCTTAACTTATGATCCTAATGTCTTGTTGCCCCCCGCCTGTCGACAGAAAGTATGTATCTTTCATTGTTTGTCATCCTCAGCCCATGCTGACCATCATTGTTGCTCATCTGTCGATAGGAGGTAAGTGCCTTGACGATTTCCTGTCTGCAACCCATGCAGACAGTTCTCACATTTTGCTGATTTCTTTGACAGGTGGTAGGTATCTTGATTCTATCTTGTATTGAAATGATACTGAATAGTACAATCATGGTGACTCAATTTCATAGGCCGATGTAAGCATGTTCTATTTCATCACACGAGTCAGATCATCATTGCTCATATAATGTGTAGTTCGTTGAGTATCCCTCGATAACTTATTTTCCATATTCGCTCATCTTCCATATTTTCTTGCCCTGTGCAGAATGTGAGTCATTTGACCCTGATCATGTGAAGCATCGAATGTGTCCATTATTGTGACTGGGTCTTCCGCTCTCTAGGATGTGAGTATGTTTCAATCGTTAAGGATTCCAGCAACGTAATTCCTTGTATTTATCATGTGTTCGCAGAATGTGGGTTGATCACGGCCTATCTGATGATAGTACTCCACTGACAAACAATCTTATTTAGCTCGTACGTCCATAGATGGCGAATCTTCACCATTGTATAGTGATACTCATCTGGTTCCAACCCCTGACAGTTTGTAAGCTATTCGAACACAGCAGTCATTGTTTACAATCTGGTGGTTAATTATTCGCAATTATCACGTCAACCGTATAGAAGGTGCGTCTCTGTTATTAATTAAATGTCAATTTGCCACCTCATTATTGTGACATTCCTTTCCTGTAGAAGGCAAGTACTACGTTCTGTGCAGTTGATTCTGATACCCACACTTCCAACCTGTGGCTAGGCCAAAATCAGGCGAAGTGACATTATCCGCGTCCTCCAGCCTTTGGTAGGTTGGTTTTCCTTCCCATTGACTCTCAGCACTAAGAGTGTGCAACAGGTTGTGAAGGGTTCAATGTTCACTTCTGCTGCGAACAGAATCGTTCAGACTGGCATCGGTTAGTTTCTCACTGCCTGACCAGTTGTAGTCTTAATCTCTGGAAGCAGCTACTGTCATCGTCCTCGAGTATTCCGCCTTTCTCGCGGACGACTTGGATGACTTGAAGTGCATCGAGTCTGCCATGGAATACTACCTGAAATCTCCGACAGCTGTCGTAGTGGAGAAAGGAGCGCAAGAGATTTCTCGTCAAGGCTACGACGCAGAGGAACTAGAGAAGAAGATTCTTGAGTTCATCCTTGAAAATCGCCTGTGTACGTCCCTCGCCTTGTTGTGAACCTGGAAGTCAGAGCTTACTGACAGCCTGCAGCGAAGGACTTGACAGCAAAGAAGTAGAAGATGCTCGAGCCAATTTTCCTGTTTTTCGATGCGTGCTATGCGCTCGTGTTATGTACGACACCAAGTACGCCAGCTTCAACTCCTGAGCGCTAAGCAGTGCGGACTGTGATGTTTCCTTATTTCCGATGCTCTTACCCATGCTATGTACTAGACACGACACTTCAGTCTCAACTGCTGAACGCTGCAGATTGTATCGAATTTCAACACCCGTTTTTCGGATCTAACGTATCATATCGCATTCGGTTTTGTGTTTTGTAGTTGCGCCCGTCAAATGATCCGCTGTTCATTCTCATTTTCAATAATGACAAAAACTGGCTCGTGTGCTTCAATGCTGAAGCGGAGGGGCATGACGGCTCACAACATCGTCGATGCTCGTCGGGACAGCATGCAGCCTGGGGGAGTAAGTTATGTCATGAAAATCTGGGAGAGATTTAGAACAGCATTATGTTATCATCTCGTAGTTGAACATGATTTTATTGTCTTGACGAAGGGGAAGATCTCGGACAGAAAACCAAAATGACAGAAAGTGACACAGACGTATCGAGGCATTGACAGCATTATGAAGCGGTATGTTGTGGACACGACAAGGTAGTGCCTGAATAAGTTGAAGTCAGATGGGAAAAGTAGACAATAGAGGCTACTAGTAGGCACTGACGCACGTGATGAAACAGGAAACGGAAACGATGGGGAAGAAGACCTCTCCTACTGAAGCTACCAAACAAAACCTTCCTCGTGACAAGAAACGGACGAACGGCTTCTAGTTGTGCACCTTTCCGAAATCGTCATTCAACCTGCTGTTTACCTTCGCGCACTCATGCTTTATCAGTTTCTGATCATACTCGTTTTTGCTCGCACCTTTTACTGCTGGTCATTTATTGCACTTCGTTGTATTTTAATATTATACACTGCGATTAATAGCAAAGGTTAAGAACCCATCTAGGAAATACCGCTAATGTAGTCCGTCGGCTGAAGTCGAGCTCAACACGTCTACATGTTGGTCGAGGAATCCTGGAGGCATTAGGACAAGTTGAAAAAGGAAAACAACAATTCAGGATGAATTATCATCGCGAGACGCGATCAGACGATTACGGTTACTGTTTCAACCGGAGCTTGAAATACCTTTGCGCTTCCACTGTCATGTTTCTTTGTTTTTCCCAACGAAATGACGGGGATACAACAAACAAGGCTGTCTGGCTTCCATCCCTTCCAGCTTAGCTGCCTTTTTCTTCACATGTCTGGACAACCGAAGCTTTATGAAGTCATGTAAAATGGCTGGTATGTATATGATATGCAAGCAACGCACGATATTTAGCAGTTCTGCCTTTGCGATGTTCCTTATGCAATTGTCCTCGGTTCCCCTCGAGCCGAATTTTAGAACCAGCACAAAAAACCTAGCGGTCTCGAACCAAGCTGTATAATGATTCAGTTGCAGAGTTTTGTCACTGTTAGTGTGTATGAAGAGCACGTAACGCGCCGACCAGTGCGTCCGAATCAGACATTTTGAGGCCGTTCTTGCTCACGTGATGTAAACACCTCCTAGTCAGCCCCCAAGAGTCTGGACCGCCGACCATGTCAGCCTTGTATCATTTGGCTGGTCAGCCCACCCCGTCAGCCATGCACTCGTGGCAATACAAAAGACCTGGGCTTCTGATCTCGACACTACATCTTCTAGATCCTGCATCTTATGTTCTTTCCTCGATCTTCTATCGCCGCACTTAAAGCCTTTGTCACCGTTCTCCTTCTACCTCAATTTCACTATCCATCGACCATGCACGCCCAGAACCGCTCCGGCTCTACATCGGGTTCCCTCTTGGCTCCACCAGACGCTCTTATCGAAGAAGATATCCTGTCAGCTGGAAAGGCTCGTAGGCCTGAGCCAAAAGCTACACCTCGCCTGCGCACATCCAACACACACATACCTTTGGTTCCTAAACCTTACCACGGACACATTCCCAAAGCGCCTAGACCCGACGTCCATGCCTTCCTCCCTCCACCATATAGCCAGTCTGCATCATTCCTCGCCGTTCCAAATAACACACCTGCGTCCACGCCACCTCCGCCTCCACTCAGTAGCAGTAGCAGCTCAGATGATTCTGTTATGCTCAGTACGCCCAACATCTTTTCCGGCGGTCGATCAGGACTAGTGGGCCTCGGTTTCGAAGGTCTAGAGAAAGGGGGAGGTGGAGCATTTGACGGGCTCGGAAGGCTCAGCGAAGGCTTCAGGTTATCCGAATCCTCGTCTGGGGAAGAGGGATCCAGCCAAGTTCGGCCGAAAGCGGTTGTGCGGCCCAAGAAGAGACATGACGTATTTTTCCCGTGCCCACACCACTCTAGGTCGCTATCGCCTGTGTCGTTCTTAGCACGTGCACTGCCCAACACTGCGGTGATGCAGTTCCGAGTTCATTGTCGGAATGATAGCGGATCACCTACGCCTTGTATGAAGCATGATCCTAGTAGGAGCACGGTGTCGACTGAGTTGAAGCGAGCTGCTGGAATTGAGCGTCGGGCATCGTTGCGTCGATGTAGTAGTATGAGTGGATGGCGGTAGTAGTAAATATGGACAAATAAGTTACCTTTAGTTGTCAAGGAGATGAATGCACGTTGGGTGTGTCCTTGGAGAGTTACTCTTTCAAAAAGTCATTTTGACTTTTCTTTCTTTTTTTTGTATTTTTTGCCTTTCTTTCGAGCAGACATAACAGACAAAGCCGGTCTTTTGTCTAAAAGGAAAGGACAAGCGAAATTGACGAGGTACTTATATAAGTATACTGCCACGACTAAACCACGACCGTCCAAACGAATAGTATGCAAAAAGGTATGTAGACGACGACCACAACGATGACGATAAGGGGGCTAAATAATTGTTTAGATCAAGCTGCTCTACGTTCCTCCCCTCCATTTCCATCACCGGGTTCTTCATTTCTACCACCTCCCACACCTGGACCACACGAATTCGCTCGTAGGAAATCATCAAAGAAAGATTTTGAAGACGTTACTACCGCTGCCAATGGCCTCAACAGCGGTCAGGCCACACCAAACGGCGCGGTAAGTCCCCAACGAGCGTCTCTGGCTTTCTTCCGCTCCTTCCTTCCGCGCTTTATCATTTCCATGCTGAACGTTCCTCGTTCTCTCTTCCACCTACTACCCTTCCAGGAATCAACTCCAACAACAGAATCTCCAAGTACATCTTTTCTAGATCCTCCTCCTCGATTGTTCGACTCCCACGATACAGAAGACCACAGCCACCGTCTAAGCACCCATTCCGTCACTTCTCTTACCTCCTCCCGTCCCGCACCACCATCACCAGCAATCTCCCGTCGTGCATCAGGCTTATCCCGTACCTCCTCAAAATCTCGTTCTCGCCCAGTCTCAGACGCCAATTCTCGCCTACAACGCCCCATATCCGCAGCACTCTCCCCCAATGCAGCACTCTCTCGCACACCCAGTGGACGTCGTACCAAAGATCTCCTCGGCATGTCAGCAGTAACAGAGATCAAAGGCAAAGAACCAGATATAGCACCCACCGAGACTAGAATCCTCATTAAAATCCGCGACTTTGCGTTTACGCCTTCAGATCCGCGGTTCTCTGGTGAAGGATCGAATGTACCCCGTGCAAATCGTCCCAAAGTCCTTGCTCGCCGTTTACGCGGGTCGTCCTCATCGACGTCCTCTTTGATTTCCACGTCATCGGCAGAAGAGGAAGACGAGCAGTGGGAAGATGAGAGTGATAACAATGGTTGGGGAGGTTTCAAGTGGGGGTTTCAGAAATTGCAATCTGGTTGGGGCCTTGGGTCGCATTCCTCGTCTTCCGAGGACTTTCCTTCGAGAACTGACTTTGCCCGTAACTTTGGAGATGGCAGTGGTGATGATGATGAGAGTGAGGTGTATGAGGAGCCAGATGAGTTTCCTGAGAATCAAGACGAAGATGAGGAGATGGAGGGAGAGCCCATGTTAAGCCCTGGCCTTTACCGTGCACTGTATTCCTTCGAGCCAGAAGGAACTGCGGAGATGAAGCTTGATGAAGACCAGATCGTCCGTGTGGTTGGACGAGGCGGTGGAGTTGGATGGGCTGTGGTTGTGAAAGAGGACACTGGTTCGCATGCCCTCGTACCGGAGAGTTATCTAGAGGTCGTCAAACTGGACGGGGACGATTAAGACTGAGAGTTCGTGCAGGCACGAGCTACGTGGTTTGTATCTTCTATCATCTTCGTTCTTGCGATCACTTTCTTACGCTTGCTATTTCTCTTGTATGTGGAACCTTGTCATTTATTTGCTGCATCCTTTGTTTGCATTACATTTTCCGATATTTCTGATAATAATAATCAAATCCACGTATATCGGCTACCTGCTATCAGTCGACGCGACAGATGATTTCACCGTGTAGGATCGCGAACCAGCCTTCCTCTGATTTACCCCATTCCGTCCATGTATCTGCAATTCTATTCAGCTTCTCCTCGTCCACAAGCCCACTCTTGAGCGCCGTCGTCTTGAAATCCGACGAAAGCGTCCGATCAGCCCACATCCTACTCCACCACTCCCGCTCGTCAGGGGTACTGTAACACCACGTCCCAGCCGAAGTCGTGATTTTGTCTCTCGCAAACCCTGCCCCCAACGCCCAACTCACCAACCTCCTCCCCGCATCAGGTTCTCCCCCATTAGCACGCGCCACAAGCTGATACGTATCCATCCACTCCGTCATCCCAGCAGAAGCAGGAAACCAAGTCGTCGCCACAAAATCCGCCTCTCTAACAGCAATGATCCCTCCAGGCTTCGTAACAGCCCTCATCTGCATCAAAGCCTCCGATACCCTTTCCCGATCGATATGCTGCAACACCTGATGCACATGCACGATATCAAATCTACGATTCTTAAACATCTCTTCTAGTTCAAAGATATCCCCGGTTTTGAACTCTACATTCGTGATGCCTCGGGATGTGGCTGTTTCGCGAGCTTGGGTGAGGATGTCGCCGGGGGAAGGCTCGATGCCTGTGATGTGTCCTGTGGGCCCGACGAGGGTGGCGAAATCGAGGGTGATGGTGCCCGGCCCGCAGCCTATGTCGAGGATGTGCATGTTTGGTTGTATGTATGGGAGGAGGTAGGATGCGGAGTTTTGGGCGGTGCGCCAGCTGTGGGAGCGTAGGACAGATTCATGGTGTCCGTGTATGTAGATTGCGGTGGTTTCTGGCATTTGATCTCTAAATTAGACGCTCAGTCATGAAAGACAGGGGTTGTGTATGTCTATTTGTGCGACCTGCTCAGTGATAATCGATAGGCTATAGCACATGCCCGAGTCCTATCTTTAGTCACACAGATACGGTCACGGCGTTCCCATCATGCATAGATACCTTTTATTGGGCTTGACGGTCATTCACCACTGTTCACATCGTACCTTCAAAACCAGCTACAACTCATCAACGCTGCAACCAGTTCTGCATTTTTCGTATCAGTATACCGACTCTTCTTGAGCTTGTACTTCGAGTCTAATTCTATATACTATGTCCGTTGAATCAACTCACCATTAATAATAGATTGGGTGCCGTGGCCAACCGTTTGCCGTCGGAGCTTCAGTTGACCCACCTTCCGCAAGCGAGCTTGAGGTTCAGAAGATGTCTCTTCAGCCACCAGTTGACGAAATTGACCCAAGCACCGTCACGGGGATGACCGCTTACCCGGCCGCTTCGGGTGGTCTTGGAGATGTTTACAAATGTATCTTGAACAGGGGCGCAAGCCAGGAAGAAGTACTTCATACATATACCTTCTTTGCGAATGTATTCAATCTATAATTTTCAGGTTGCAGTCAAATCTCCACGGTTCCCAAATTTGTCTGATGCTGAAGTCGCCAAGATCAACCGTGTATGTTTGGGTAGCTTCTAAAACTGCCAAGTATCTGAACTTCATGTCCTTCGAACGCAGAATATTGACCGGGAGCTCAAAATCTGGGCCATGTTAGAGCACCGGTATATATTACGCCTATATGGCATTGCAACAGGTTTCGGTCCATTCCGTGCTTTTGTCTCCCCCTGGATGCCAAATGGGACTTTGAACTCTTACCTAAAACACGCTGATCTCACGGCAATGGATAAGCTTACCCTGGTGAGCTTGTTTGCAAGGCCTGTGACCATAATTTATCGCTTTCTTAACAGTTTAAACAAATCGTGGAAGGTCTCAAGTATCGTGAGCAGGAATGAATTGATCATAGAAGCAACCGAAGTAACTGATTGTTGTACTGTTGACCAGTTCACGACAACAACGTGATTCATGGTGACTTGACTAGTGTAAGTTTACTATTCCGTGTATCCCTGATCCTCTGATCATGATTGTAGAATGATGTCCTGGTTGCTGCCGATGGGTCCCCGCGCCTTGCGGACTTCGGTATCTCAAATATCATGGTAGAGTCTAACCCGGCATTCTCTTACCATACTGGTGGAGTTCGTTGGGTTGCTCCAGAGCTCATGAACCCACCCGAAGACGCCCCCGTGCAACGCACCACCAAATCCAGTGATATATATGCTCTCGGATGTATCATGCTTGAGGTAAGTCTCTTATTTCGCTTGTTTGTGTTACTGATATGGTGATGCAGGTATTATACGGGAAAGTACCCTACTGGTGGTTGAAATCTGCTATAAATGTTATTTCGGCCAAGTTCAAATACCAAGAGCCCTCTGACGACACCTTGCAAATTCAAGCGCATCACCTCACTTACATGCGGCGGTGTTGGTCAATCAATCCCGAATCTCGCCCATCGGCGGAGGAGACTCTGGTATTCATTGATGGGATATTTCCACATGTTCTCGACTGGCCTTCGTTCTACAACCTTCGAGAACTACCTAATGAGGTGATCACAGCATATGAGCATCGCGGCACTGCGGCAGGGGGTCTAGGCGATATCTGGAAATGTAGTTGGCGCAAAAACTCGAAGGAAACTGAAGTCAGTGTATTCTTGTGTGTCCAAAGCCATAATTCATTTGTTTCAGGTTGCAGTCAAATCAGTCAGGGTTCCTCGTACAGGCAATAAAGATGAAGTCAACCAAATAATGGAGGTCAGTATCGAGTTTTGGCATGTTGCGCTGGATGCAATGGGATTTATCATGCCTAGATGATTACTCAAGAGGCTGCTGCTTGGGCCAAGTCGTCACATCATAATATACTGGCCCTGTTTGGCACGATCCCTTACTTCGAACCTCTTCCCGCCTTCATGTTTCCATGGATGGCCAATGGCTCGCTGACGGACTATCTACAACGGGAATTCTCCCGTTTGTCAGCAACCAGGAAAACTGACATTGTAAGCCCATTACTCGAGTAGCATGATTGTGTCTGAGCTCGATGACAGTTAAACCAAGTGGTTTCTGCGCTGAAGTACTGTCAGTGGCATTCTTGAATGTCAGCCATGTACTTACGACTGGTTTCAAGTGCATGATGATGGCATCGCTCATGGTTCTTTGACAAGTGTAAGTGCTGTGGACGCCAATTATCACGCGCTTACGATATTCCCAGGATAACGTGTTTCTTGACGGCTCTGGCAGGGTCTACCTGGCTCACTTTGGTCGTCTCTCCAATATTTTTGCCCGAGGACAGGCCCCTATATCTGGTTTAGCAAATACTTTTGAACTGAGGTACATTGCGCCCGAACTCCTCACTCCTATTGTAGATGCAGGAGCCTTAAAATCAAGTAAGGCTGGAGATATTTATTCGTTTGGCTGTCTCATGATCCAGGTGTGTCCTCGCACTATTCTGAGTCCCATATCACCTGATATTCCCCTAGGTGTTGTTAGGAAAGATACCTTATTGCTGGATTCGGGATGCCAGCGAAGTTCTTCCAGAAAGAGTCAAAGGTGCACATCCCTTCCACATGGAACAGGTATGTTTCAAAACGTGCTCTACTGGAGGCTTGAAGTTATTGATAAATTGGAGATCAATGAAATGTATTTGACTTTTGGGAAACAATGTCTGTCGGTCGAAAGCAAGGCCCGTCCGGCGATTGAGGATGTCTTTTGCTTTTTTTTAATCCAAAGCATTGGGTAGGTCGTCTAATGTGCACGCATGTTTCTATACTTACCGACTGTAGTGCGGCTGACTTGACAAATGCTATCGATCGGATCAATAAGTACGCCACAAACTGTGGAGGATATGCGGATGTCTACAGATGCCAGCTTGTCTTGGACTCGACGACCGTCCTCATACAACAAGCTGTTTCCCATTACCAGGCCCCTTGTGGATGCGTTGATGTAAGTGCCAAACAGGCAATTCCTATCACTTTTCCAACGGTGTTTAGGTCGCAGTCAAGGCGTTTAGACCGATGGGAGGGGTCGAGTTACCCAGATTGATCAATGTCGGTGGAAATCACTCGTATCCTCATTCTGCTGACCGGTTGCTCGCCAGCGATTTTCTCGAGAGATCAAAATATCATCGACACTTAATCATGAAAATATTGTACCTCTCTGGGGAGTTGCACGTCAATTCGGGGTTCTCCCCGCCCTAGTTTCGCCGTGGCTAAAGAATGGCACCTTGACCGAATATCTACAGAATCGACACAAAGAACTTTCTCGTGGCCAACAGTTTACACTGGTGCGCTGAAGTCGTTACCTCATAACAACAACAGTACTAAAGACGCTTTAGCTGAGGGATGTAGCTCGCGGCCTTGAATATCGTTGGTCCAATGTTTGCAATTCACATGAAATATAGCTGACGCAGATCTGGTAGTCCATTCGCAGCAGATTGTCCATGGAGACTTGAGTGGCGTGCGTACACCTCACCAAGTTTGTAACTTCCCAACTTAAAACTTTTAGTACAACGTCCTTATCGACGACGATGGAAAAGCACGCCTCACCGATTTCGGTTTATCAGCTCTCATTCCGGCGAGAATGAGTCAAGCCTTATTACCTACCGTTGCTGGAGGCACCCTGCAATGGATGGCACCCGAATACTTGACGGCAGATACCAGCGACGTGTCATCCATGTTCTCTCAGGCAAGCGATGTATACTCTTTCGGAGGGATCATGCTTCAGGTGTGTGCGTGTTGGCATTCACACCCTCCAATACTTGATGTCATAAACATACTATTGTCCAATGTGCTCATCCACAGTTTCAGGTATTGGAGGGAAAGATCCCATACCACTACATCGCCAATACTTTTGCTATAGTTGGTAAAATATCACAAGGGATTACGCCTCGCAGGCCGGCTGCACCTGTGATCATCGATGACGACGACTGGAATTTCATCCAGAAATGTTGGTCACAACATGCGGCATCTCGTCCGTCTGCCACAGACATTATTGCGATTGTAGAGGCAAGGGCTATAATTGTTGTATAAACAAGTACAGAAACACTGTTCAATATTCAATCTATCAGGGTGAAGAAAGTGAATCAGCAACAAAAAGTTATATCTTTTACGCTGCATTTAGCATGAGATTCTACAATGCAAAGTAAGTTTTTTCTTCCGTTCGTTCGTCGACTGCCAAGCAGAAAAAATACCCATAGCCATTTGCTGATTGTAGGTATTAATTGGGCAATAGTACATTACAAAACGAACAACAGCAATAATCGAAGTCTTGGATAGACGGATCGTAGTAAGAAGAGTCATATAAATCGAATCGATACACCCACTCGTTTGATAAATCACGACGGGCGAGACTCGAAGCTCAATGCTATGAGGATATCATGGTCGTGATGCGGCTGAAGATCTTCAGATTCGACACCGTTGTCCCAATTCAAATTTCACAGTTGGTTCTATGCGCTGAAGGCTAGAACAAGAGATTATGCTCGATGGAGAAAAGAATCGCGGCGAGCAATGGTGAGCGACGCCAATCGCTGTCAAATACATGATGGCCTGATGGAGTCTGCAGAGGTCTGGACCATGTCCTGGTATTGCGGGTCGAACAACATGACTACGTCTCGATTGTGCTTGGTGGAGTAAGGATCAGAGGGAACGAAGGTGGGTGCTTGTGCCAGGCTGGGCGACGTCGAAAAAAGTCGATGTTACTAGCTGAAGGTAGTTGATCATGATGATGGTCGACTTTCAAACTGTGAATGAGACTCGGCGCTTGATCCCCAGTCAAAGGCCACTGGGCCAGGCCCATACAGGTACATACCTGTATGGGCCTGTAAATTTGAGACGTGGCCAAGTTGAGGATAAGATACCTGAGAACTCCTAGGAGTCCTCACATCGGGGCATTCGCGACTTCAGGGATGTAGTAAAGGCAGGGCCTTATAGATTAGACAGTATCAATTGTCCGACATAGGGTACTTGATCAGTTATATACCCCAATGAACAGAAATTGGAAAAAAAAAGATACCTGAGAGCGTGGGAGCTCCAATTCAAAGCCAATTCGGTACTTGTCCTTATAAGTCTTATCTATCGATTGATCGAACGTTTCGACTTGCAAAATAAAATGTCCCCAATATCGAGTCTTATTCTGATACCATGACTTCCAAGGATGGTTGGTCTTGTCTTCCTTCAACCGCATATTCAGCTCCTCATGATAACTTCACAGTGCTCGTCGGTGTCATCGGTGGTAGTGGGCTATACCATCTTGATAACCTGACTTTCGTGTGAGTTGTGACATGAACAAGTTGTGTTTTGTAGCTCATGACAAGCACCTCAGGGAGAAAGTTAACCCAGAGACTGTTCGTTTTCGCCCTTTGGGAGTCTTCATGATTTTGACCGATCTGCATTGCTGTCTTTTCAGCCTTGGGGATACCCATCTTCGCCCATCACCATTTGTTCGCTACCTTCAGGATCAAAGATCGCCTTCCTGGCTCGTCACGGGCATCACCATTCAATTGCGCCTTCAGCAGTCCCTTCTCGCGCTAACATCGCAGCTTTGAAGTCTTTGGGAGTCCGAGTTATTCTTGCATTCAGTGCTGTTGGCTCGCTCCGCGAAGAGATCGCCCCGGGATCTTTCGCTATCCCTACTCAGATCATTGATCGCACCAAGGGCATACGTCCAGCCAGCTTCTTTGAGGGCCTGAAGATAGTCGCTCATGCTGCATTTGGTGATCCATATAGCGTGAAGTTGGTCCGCTGGCTGGAGGTAAGAGTAGAGAAGGCTCTTGCAGACGAAGGTAGAGGAGTGGCTCTCCATAAGGACAAGTGCATCGTTTGCATGGAAGGTCCTCAGTTCTCCACTAGAGCGGAGAGTATCATGTATCGAGCATGGGGTGGGGATCTTATCAACATGAGCGCTTTGCCTGAGGCCAAGTTAGCTCGTGAGGCAGAACTGAGGTGATTTGACCACTCGCTTTGCTTTGACTTGACTGAGAAAACATCCAGCTATGCCTTAATCGCAACTGCCACAGACTATGATTCATGGCGTCCCCATTCGGAGGCAGTCACTGCCGCGGAAGTATTCAAGACCCTGCAGGATAATGCTAATACATCGAGGCACGTTGCAGCTGCTGTTCTTGAAGACCTTCACGCTGCCGCGTTAGATGGAGACATTCTGACTGAAGACAAGGGCAGTATGCGTTTCTCTATCATGCCAAGAGTTGGCGAACAAGACCAGGAGGATATCAAGAAGCTGGCCTTCATACTACCTGACTACTTCACGCCAGACAATGTTGCTAACTAGATGCTATCATCTGAGTGTTGGTTTAAAGTGGTGAATTCACCCACGATCTGGGTTTTCGTCGATACCATAGCTCTTCTTTGAAAAATCAATCATTTCACCGCTTGGCCGCAATCCGACTCGTGGGAAAAGCTCTTGTCTGGTGACATAGCATATGATACAGGTTTGAATGTAGATGTGAAGTGGGGGAGACTACTATGTACATAGTTCGTTTTACCGAGTTCGGACATTTCCTTTGGTATTACATAAATGTAAGAATAGCAAATGAAAAGGAATAATTAGGTACGAAGAACACGGAAATCAGGGAATCCCGACGGGGGACCATCAAATTCTGTCATTGCAAAAAGAAAAGGGTACAATGAGGATCCTGACTGATCCCTGAGTACACGTTGTCCATGACAATTGGATCTATGTTACAGTATGAGGTAGTGAGCATGACTGCGAAGTTTGCCTTGGATGGTGGGCAATTTTGAGGTATGAAATGCGACACAATTTGTGTCTACAGGTTGTGCTCTGCAATGTAGCGCATGATGAGGAGCGAAGCCATAATGTCTGATGGTAGAGTCAGCTAACTGTCCAAGGATATAGATAACAGCAACTTGCCTATGGAAAGGTGACAATATGATTCGTGAATGGTCAGAGTGTTTCCGGAGACGCCATAAGCTGGCATGTGTGGTTGACGAAGATCGTAATGAGCGACAAGGTAATTTTCTTCTGAAATACACTGTAGAAAAGAGGGATTCAGGTAAGGATGGTGGACAAAGCGCATTTAACGTACCGACCACTCGTGGGCGTCTGCGCTTTGGTACTCCCATCTGTATTCCCGGCCATCACTCGCCCGAAATTTTCTGGAGAGAGATCTGTGGTCCATTAGGTTTGGCTGAAACAACACAGGAGAACAGCATACCCTCCGAAAAAGGCCGTCTTTCGTAGGTATCTATTCATCGGCATCGTCATGCTGGGCGCAGGAGGGTAGAAAAAACTGATGTTTCCTAGTCCTCCTGCAGCACCCTCTGCAAACTCGAGCACCACTAAAGGCTGTCTCTCCAGATGCCGCGTGTCTCCGTGTCGGGTTGAACGGCGTCCCATGTTGTATATGGCCAGAACGTTGTCGCTTCTGGGAGGAGAACGTGGATGGGGTACGACACGTATGAACATGCGGTCGTAGATATCATCATAATCAGAGCCAGTTACACGGCCTGTCCGATCCTCGAACATGTAGGGCATCTGAAGAGGTCTTGGCATGATGCCCGTGGAGGTCCTAAATGATACAGTAGTCGGGGCGCAAATGCGAAGCTAAAATATTGACCTGACAGAGACTTCTTATATACAGTACCGCGCGTTTCATGACCTGTGCGGTTGCTTCCTCGGGTTAATAAGGTCCAAAAAGGGAGCCAAGTTAGACTCCGGATAGGCTGCATCGTAAGTTGGCGCACATGGGGTATTCTGGTCTTCGCGGGGTTGCAAATTGCCCTGACAAAGTAGCACTGGATCATCTGCAGAGCGGAAAAGGGCACCTGCCTTAGAGTGCTGGTCGCGTCATTGTCTCGGAAAGAAAATCCCCAGTTTGCGAAGCACGAGTCCCGTTCTTAGCGGATAACAACTGGCCATTGAAGAAAAGAATTTGAACGTGGGGGTACCGAGCCGAACAATGAATCAATGGGGTCTAAACCTTTACCGTGTACAAAGTTGAGTCTGACGCCAATCCTTACGTGATTACCCTCGATGGTAACGCAATAAATGGAAGACTGCGAAGTCAATTGTCGCATCCGACCAATGGGTGCCCACCTGTACTCTTGCGCCATTACCAACGTGCGAAAATTTGTCCACTCCAACAACATGTGGTGATAGGACATGTCACGAGCTCATGCTGACACGACTTGTACCTGACAAAAAAGCGCAGGAACCAGGACCAGGAAACCAGCGCAGTGGCACATGTGGCTGCGCTTATGAGAACACCGGATCCGGGCGCCAGACTACCCAAGTCCTTGCATTTACAACAATGGTGACCGGGTCTTAAGCCCCATGTCCATCAGAAGCACTGCGCTCAACGGACGCAGTTGCATGGGAAAGATGCCAAGAAAGGTGAATAGCTTAAATGCTTCACGTACCGGAAGGTTGGGCACGAGGATGGAGAGTCAGTGAAGTCGTGAGAAGCACACAAGCACATACAAGGCTTGCCTCTAAAAATATGATCAGATGTTTCAGTCTGACAACCGTAAACATAGCTTAATGACAGTATCTTTTTCCTAAAAAGAGGGAAGGTGTTTAACATGTGGAATGCAGGTCATTCTTGGCGCGTTATGGCATTGTGAGAAGTACGCCCTAGGGTATGAAGCGCAGAAGGGACCAGAAGAACTCCAAGTAAGAAGGCGATGCGCGAGTGTGGAAAAGGAGTCTAGGGCATCAATGGTTCCCTCGGGGTTCCCCACTGATTTCCCCACTGAATTGCCCCATGAAATAGAATCACGTGATTATAGTTGGTCGAGACTCACAAAGTATTTTTTTCGACGCAGGGAATCACTGGCTTCGTTAAGGTACATCCTCTTGGTCAGTTGAGACAAAATGATAGCACCCAGAAAAAGGATTCTCAGACGAGAGGCAGTTTAGGCAATCTGAGCACGCGGGACCATGAACAAGATGAACGGGATAATATAAAAGCGTACGGGAGAAGCTGTTGACAGGGGACGACGTTCACCACATCTTTCCCCCGTCAAAGCCTCCATCCGCGCCAATATTGGTTGCAGAAGTCTTCGCATCTAAGAACAACTCATTCATCTCCCCAATATCCTCCACTTCTATCTGACTTCTCCCCGAAAGACCAGCGAGAATTGAAGCTGGAGTAAGAAGTTGCAGAGCATATCTGTAAACGCAGTCATGAGAGGTGCACTGTCAATTGGGGTGTCTCATACCGCATTGATCCTCGTTCACCCTCCTCTGCTATTCGCTCCAAGACCCCAGAACCCAATTTAAGACCTTCTACGTTCGCACGCAACTGTACCACCTTGCCGATCTGCTCGCGATTATATCCGTCGGTCTTCACAATAAGGCACCTTGACAAGCCAAATCAGTCAAAAATCTGCAATGACGTTTGCAGACTAACCGATCCAACAAATCTACAGGAACACCGTGAGGTGAGACGATGTCGGTCGTCCCTCGTACTAGCGCATTTCCACGATTGGTGGCAAGTATTACAGTAGGTGCCATAGGCGATTCGAGGAGGGCATTGAGATAGGTGAAGCACTCGATATCCAGCATATGCACCTAGGGAGAATGTTTAGCCTCATTCCTACAGAACCGTGAGAAGACAGATACCTCATCAATGAAAACTACGCCCGGAACAACCTCGGCAACGCCCTGGTCTACGTAGCCTTTGACCACCTTGTTGACTTCTCTTCGAAGCTTGTCTGTCACCTCCGTCCTTCCGCTCTTCACAAGACTACCCATGACGCTCATGATGTCTTGACCACCTTGCGGACGCGCATTAGCGGCATCGAGATCACCGAGAGTAACGTCTTGGACAAGCTCTTTGCGCTTGTGAACGTCGCCTTTCGGTAATGGCACGTATGTTTCCGATTCGAGATCGTAGGAGGAGGCATATGCATCGGATCGTCCAACTCTCTGCATAAAAAGAAATCAACTTGTGCATGTTTGATTAAACAATTCTGTCACACCTTGACTGCACCAGTGTTGGCTTCTACATAGATAACATCACCAACAACAATTTTTTCCTTCAGGATTGCTTCATAGATGGTGGGATCCAGTCGTAGCTGCTTGGTACCTTTGACGGTTTTAAGACCAACGATAACATGCGAGACTGTCTTTCCGTATCCGCTCAATGGGTTCTCAGATTCTGCGGGCGTAAGTTCGGTAACCTCTCCTTCGTAAACCTCCTTGGTTTCTTTTATCCGCAGACCTGTCGGAAAAGAATGTATTGAGTCCGAATTCGTAGATCCGAGCCAGGACCTATGCAATGCCATCTGCAGCACAACATAAAATACGTATTCACGAGAAACTCAACAAAGAACTCCAAACATCTAAGGTACTCACCGATTGCCCTCCTGAACGATTCTGCGAGTACCTCCGTCTTCTTCACCTCTGTGCTGTACACCTCAGAACCAACCATCGGGCAAAATGGCACCTTTGTACCAAGTTCGTGCGATACTGCTAGAGCAAGGGCTGTTTTTCCCGTTCCCGGCGCGCCCACGAGAAGTAGCGCGCGCCCCGAAAATTTGCGAGATTTTACGAGATCCACTACCACACCACATGCCTACGAGCTTGGTCAGTCCCAGGAGAAAGAGTTAACAGTGTTATAATGACCTCTCGAGCATTAGTCTGGCCTATGAATCCTGCACCATCGGGTGCTCCAAGGCCATCTGATGTGAGCCCTAATCCTTTTATGTGCGAGTGAGGAGCGATTCTAGAAGAACGAGCATTGGATGTTGCAGATGGTGGGGGTAAGGCGTTGTGAGCGACAGGTGCTGATGTAGATGGTGTTGCGCTTGTTGCTTTCATGATGGCTTTTCTTGGAACGCGTTGAAACGCGACAATCGTGACTGTCACTATATTATGTCAGCAGGAGGTTGTTTATTTCTAAAGCTGCTACCAAACAAACTCCAATTCCAAATATGTACATCAATCATCCTCGAGAAATTAATTAGAATTAGTCCGATGACTGCATCTTCTGCATTGCTATTTCATCATTTTTGGAACGTTTTACTTAGACGGTCGACCAGTCAATAATTAACTTCATAACACGGCAGTACGATTGACTGGGAGATACTTATTCTGCAAGCCATGTACCCAATGTCACAACTGCTAAGTCGTCTGAAAATTATGTTCAGATATTACCAGTCCGCAAAGCCAACGAGCCTCCCGTCCCATGTCCACCAAATCATCTCGTCCTCTTCTGGAATTTCTTCGCTCGATATTATCTCTGAATCTTCGGTTAGTCTCTGTCGGCTGCGAATCCATACACCTTCCACGTTTCCGCCTTTCTTTCTCTTCTTAACATCATCTCTCGTTGGACGTTCTCCAGATTCCTCAAGAAACTGGTCTAGCAGTGCGTCAAAAGTACCACTGAGTGTTTGCTTAGGTACCCACGCCGGGTGCATAAATTTTCGCGGAGCACGAAGCACTATGTGCGTCTGAGTTGGAGCTATTCCCGGAACATCGTTAGGGTATAGATAGAGTGTTAAAATTGTTACTGCTGACCCATTTCGCTGGCCATGCCCTGCCCATCATTTTCTCCGCATGCGCTTGCAAGTGTGCGAGAGAGCAGGCGTTCGGCGGTGCGGAGGGCTTCGAGTTCTTGAGCATAAGTTGGAGGCAGTAGGTGTGATGGTAGAGGCGGAGAAGAAGAGGGAGAAGGTGTTCTAGATGGTGGTGGGGAGGGTGCTTGAGAAGATTTTTCAGATTCCGTCTCCGAAGCTTCTTCATCGCACAAACTATCACTGCTATCACTGTCACCGCATTCGCTTGAGTCGGTGTCGCCATCACAGTCGGAGTCTGAGTGAGACTCGTCCTCCCTATCACTTTTCTCGTCGTCATCCTCTGCTTCCTCTCCCTGACGTCCAGATGGGGCATCCAAGCGATCATCTCGTTCTCCCCAGACTTTCGCTTCCAGAGCATCCACACCAACCATTACCCTGCATTTTGCAGATCCAGGTGTGGGACCAAGAACAACTGCGAGGTAGGCACGACCGGAACTTCTAGGATCTTTTGTCCCGCTGTGGTAGGCAAACGCCGTAGAGAGGGCTGTAAATGTTGTATTGAGGTGTGACGCGAGGGTATCAAATGAATTGAGGAGCTCCTGACGCTTCTTCGCAGCTCTAGACGTGGTCTTCGTTGCGTCAGTGTTAAAGCCAGATAAAATAGCAAAGCACCTACATCGCCACCAGGCATCCGTGCCATCTGTATGACAGGACTATACAAAAATCAGCAGGCGATTTGATTGTCAGCGCCTGAGCTTACAAAGGAACCTGACTCTTCAAAAATAGAACATGGCCGACCAAGCTAATGCACAATCTGGCGGCCATAGAATCCGTCACAAGGTCGGCATCGAGTGTGATGGATGGAATCTTAGTAGTAGGAGGAGCAAGCATTGAGGCAGGCTGTCTATCTGTATAGTTATCTTGTACTTCTTTGTGAGGCACGTCCCTTTCTAGCTTGCAGTCAGAGAGTGCGAGGATGCGCATGATTGGAGATCTGCAGCTGGTGGACGAGGTGACACAGCACATGTGACGTCACGCGATCCACGCGATTTTGTCACGTGCTGGAAAATATTTTCAGCCCCAACCTCAGTGGTATTATCACGCACCACTGTCAGAAGCCCTGATGGCTCAGTTGGTTAGAGCGCAGGTCTCATACTATTTGTGTGACCGGTATGGTTACCGGGTAATCCTGAGGTCGCAAGTTCGAACCTTGCTCAGGGCAATCCGTTTTCTCTTGCTGTATCTTTTTGGTTCACATTGCTCCCTCGAGTTAATGCTCGTTTTCTCAACACACCGTTTGCAAACTTGTGCAATCTAAGTATGTCATTTTCGTTGATTCATGTGTACCGGTCATTCGCAAGTAATCACACATTTCCGCTCCGTCGAACACGACCAGACCAGAACACAGAACACCGATCACCAACCTCCTCCCTCATTTGATGTTGGAACTGGACGCTTGACGGACATTTTCTTGCGTGGACGGCTCATTAAGAAAGTCAGCACTAGTCTGTAATTACTCGTATGTGTTTTCAATCTTGTAGTCTAGTTTGAATGCATTTAGTGCGCAGGGGACTCTTTCATCCTGACGATATCAAAGTCCTCGGAATCCTTTCCAGTTTTCCAGGATCACTATGTCTGCAGCTCTTCCTAGTCTGTCGTGGAAAGCACCCCACCTGCATGGGTCCACTACCCATAAGTTCGATATGATCACATTCTCATCTTCCTTTGTTGGATCTGGTTCAGGTGCTTCCGGCTATTTAGGTCGCGGACTCGGAGAGGCGAAACGCGCGACTAGCCATGCTGAGCTTGGCAAGTATGCTGAGGACGAGGACGATATAAGTATCTGGAAAGCCTTGAGGAACTAGTAAGTAATCTTAGATCAATGTATGAATGATTTCGAACTCTAGCTTGGCAGCTCTCGAATAGCCTATGCAAACTGCAACTTGAGAATGGCCTATGCTTTGTTTCGGACATCTTGTGGCGATTTATTTCAATGCAGCTCGGAGACGATTCGGTCGAAGACCTTAGACGATCCTTCGGCAGAGGCAAGCTTTTATGTTGTCGTCCATAATACTGGCTGACTAGGTTCCTCAGATCAACGAGGGTCTTGCTGAAGATGACCTTGAAACTAACCTCCAACAAGAATGTCCGGTTTTGCAACATGGTGAACCAACTCAACTTGCTAAGTCAGCGACTTGATTTACATCCATGAACTTGACAGTGTTGGCTAGTTGGTCATGAGCGATTTTGCGTTTGTAGAAAGCTTCTGCCTTATCAGTGGGATTCCGGTCACGATGGGTATGTGTCGTAGCCCCAAAGACGTTGATAACAAAGGATTTATCGAATACACTGCAAGTTGTACTCCAAACAGATACCCTTCTGAATGTCGCGTGGAGGCGTCCAACTTCATCAGGCTGCTCTGTTGCGCATCTGTGTTGACGTTGCAGGTCTTCATGTCGTGCGTGCTTGCCTGACTTCTGCATCAACCAACCGGCGGGTGAATATACCCATGCCCATGCCCATCCCGGTCGATCCGTGTCAGCGGTGAGCTCTGCTGAACAAGGAAAAGTGGCTATCACCCCCTTCGCTCATGGACATCGATTCAGAGCCTAGTGTGCTTGCTGTCGTGCAGCCGCAGCGCCTCCGAGTCTTTGATTGGTCCAAAAACCTGGGGGATTCAGCTTTGCAGGATTTTGTCACCACGGCGGTTCTCTGTAACCTTAGTCGCGTCCGAGTGTTTGATATAACACTGCGGCCGCGACATCCTTATCCTACTAGTCACGGTACCGAGTCCATACCGCATAGTCATAGATTCAGGGATGACTTTTGTTGTGAGCACTACTTAAGTTTGAACTCTATCGACGCGGCTGAATTTCGGTTACCAAATAATTAGTACATAAGTCGGATCACAACTTGGAGCACTGAACGTTGAACATCACCATGATGTGGCCCCCGCTATCGAGTTATTTAACTATAATTCCAACCGGGGAATACTCGCTTCAGTATCGTCACACTAGCAACCAGCTCGGTCGGAAGCTATTCGTTTCGCATCTAGTATATCTATGTTGGACCGGAAAACGTTCTACATCAAAAGTCACCGAAACTGGCTAGATGGATGATCTCATAAGTTTTCGAGGTCTTCAAGACTGGTCAGATAGATGACCAGGGTTTTCAGGATCTTACCGATTACCCCTCATGCTCTCCTCCATTTTTTCGCACCCAATACTCGCAAGCTCGATTTCTTCTATTTTAACTGTTTTGTTGGCGTAAATGTTCGTAAGCGACTCTGTAATGAGTACATATCAATGTAGTATCGCAGTTTTTCTCAAGCAAGTCTATTGGATTTCAACAAGAAAAAGAACTAGATCATCGGTGTAGTAAAAAGACGAAAATACTGGGTGACAATGTTGAACCGGTGGTGAAGGCTGGAGGGTGGCAGGTGGCAGGGAGGGAAAACTTGAATGCGGAGAGTGATCAACACAGGCTGCAAGCTTGGCGTCCTCATCAGCATGAGCAAGCACGAGTTAGGTTGGAATTAGCAACTGAGGACAACGAGGACATAATGAAACCATACCTTCATTGGTCCACTGCCCTCCTTGATGCCGCGCTGTAGTAGTAGCATGGATCTGCCAAAAGACTAAAAGGACAACTAAATCATATATGCTAACGAATAGTGGAAGAAACACGCACAAGGAGTAGCTGCAGCCTGCCAGATGTCTCGCCCCCTTTGTGATGTTACTGATCTTTGCCGCAGTGTATTTCGTCCTCGTTGACGTCGGTGTGTATTCGGTAGCAGGCCGGTAATCCATGTATGTATTTCACCAAGACAATGGCGTCACCCAAACGTATGCCGGCGGGATGTCTTCGTGACACACATTTGCCTTTTCGAGCTGCGTCACCCGTCACGGCGTCACCCCAGTGACGCACCGAAATTCAAACTGGATCATCATCATCGTCGACTCCGCATTATTGCCTACGGGAAGCCAGCTGCTAGTTGCATCCATTGTTGCGATGCTCTACTAGTATATATTGCTCTGAATAACATTTTCATTTGTTCATCTGTTCTCTGATAACTTGTGTTCCATTTCCGCCTTTCACTCATCGAGACTAGTTGATGGAATCTAACGAGATTCTACGTTCCTCCGTGCTAGCCTTAGAAGGTGGAGCTTCATCCATATCGTGAGTCCTCATCCTGTTACCGGTCCTGGCGTGCCACTGGTGGGGCGTTTTGAGACTTCAAACTGAGTACTGAATGATGACAGATATTCAAGACATTTTATGCACCAGTGGAATATTATACATTTAATACAAAATTATGGTATAATCCGATCGAAAGTCCAATGTCCTTCAGGTACCGTGCTTTAACACGCCCAACAACCCTACTGTTGACTTGACGTTGTCTCGTTGCAGTAATAATAGTCCTGTTGCAGAATGAGTTTGATCGAGCCGTTGAGTTGAGTGGTGACACTTACCACCTCGTATACGGTGTAGCAACAAGCCGGTAAGTAGTTACTTGGACAGCAACTCCCTGAGTAGTCTTGGCACTGCTCATCATTAACACTTCCCGGTTGGGATGAATCCTTTTGCAGCACAGGTAAGCACAGGTATATTTCTCCGTTTATGAATCTCTCTCACCTCCATGCAGCAAGCAAGCGAGCCGCTACCACAGCTATATGAACTGGCTGAGGTTCTGACAACAGCAGCAATAACAGAGGCTATAACGTAGTCTTGGAAAAGGAGAAGGGCGATGACAGAAATCGTGAAGATTCGAACGAACATGTTATGTGTATCGAGGCCTAAGCGAGTGCTGTTCCACGAGCAGATACGACCTTTTAAATATGTCGGCGGCCTTCACCGCGGAATTTACACAGAACTCGGCATTACTAGGGTTAGTAAAGTGACTTGAACGCTGAACGAACTTTGAATGACATCACAGCCGATGTCACTAGGCCCAAGGAGTCGATTCATCGAGGCAGCCGTTATTGATGCTTCTGCCGTTTAGCACTGACTTAATCGAAGTCTAGATGCAAACTTTTGTTAATGGCACCGCTGTTTGGTCCGAGGTTCGATACATTATGCAGGAAGGTTTGCGGTTTTGTCGCATCGTTGCCTTGTTTATACAGGCACTGGTTTGGACCCCTCGCAATAAGCCGGATATCCGAGCCTGGCACCTGCCACAGGGAAGGGGGTGCCTCCTTATGTTTCAACATCAACGTACAACGAACAACTGGTATTCAATGCGAAATGACTCTCAACAAAATCTTATTATCCGATCCTGTTGTTTGTACATCTCGTTGGACAGCAATTATTCAAAGATCCGGATGGAGCCGCGCATGCCGAGTTGTAGGTGCCTTTACCTTCAAGATTTGGAAGCTCAGATGCCGATAAAAATAAGGTGCGTGCATTACCTCACTTACAATAGAAGCCAAGACCTCCAACAGCGTTCGGTGAGGTATTTTCTGCTCCTAAATGTTTCACAAGAATGAGGTATGTGTGTTACCTCACTTACGACAGAGGTCAAAACTTCAGACAGCGCTTCGAGTCGGTGAGGTATTTTCTACTCGCTGCGTGTACAAACTCACAAGGTCAAGCATCTTGTCATCGCGCATCTTCTACTACCCACCACACCCGACTCTCCACCTACCACACCTAACCTCCAGGTGCAACTGCAACTATGACCTCATAAAGCCTGGCGCCACCCAGCCATCAGAAAAATGTCAGAGTGCTTATTTAGTTTCATTCTACTTAGTAAACGGTAGATGATCGATGATCCGAGGGACACAAGTAAACTTAGTAGTCGCTCTATCGGAAGACAATACAAGATAAGGAGACACAAGCATAAGACAAGAGGTGTGCAAAACGAGAAACTCTGAATGATTAGCCTAACACTGCATAAGCTGGTTGAACTCTACTACCACTCGAAGGTACCCTTTTTGAAGTTCCTCGATAGTGGCGTCGGAAATTAATGAAACCATTCGCCGAGTACTAAGAAGAGGTGGTTTTAGTGCCGTAGAGTACTAATCTAGACAATTGAATCAATGAAAGGCGCGTGTTGAAAGCGCTGCTCACTACTAAATTGGATGTCACATGTGACCGAAGTAAATTCGTTTGTCGTCTCAATGTCCCTCATACACAAGTTGTATTCACCAACTCTATCACAGATCTTTCATCATGTAGAAGTTCCACGATCAAATACAGGGATCTTGAATGTTATGCCGCGCAGTACAAATAACATTAGCTATAACAAAGAAAGTATTATACACATGCTACCCAACCTCGAGCAAACTGCATGCCGAGAGCGAGAGAGATGGTCACGTTCCAAGATATACGACCGGATTGAGATATGGGTGCCGCGCATGGAAGTAGGCAGAGCAGACACGTGAATGAAGCGCTGATAAAAAACATAGCGGCTGTGGGCTTGTACAATGGGCGCAGGTCGGATTTGGAAGGTGGCAAGGTGGAGGTTTTGGAGGATATAGTAAACACAATGAGGTGCTTGAAGGGCGTAGACTCTAGAGGGCTACGGAAGGGCCAAAATGCTATGGTATGATACAGGGAAGGCGTGTGCAGCGGATACCAGGTGAAGGAACGAAGCTGATGATGAAAAGGTGGTGTGGTGTGGTGATGAGGGCGGGGATCGCAGCAACAAATAACGACCTTCAGCCGCGGCTGTGCGCGAAGGATAGAAGATATCGTCAGGACACTGGCTTCATTTCTCCATATATGTTTTGCTTGTGCTCGAAGTAACATGACTCATGAGTAGAGATGCAGTTAAGGCCGCTTTCCTTTTTTTTTGTTTCTAAAAAAAAGAAAAAAAAGAACGCATCTGTGTCAACGGAAACGTCGATGTTGAATAACTCAGTGACAGCGTGTCGGCGGGCTAATGTAGAATGAGTTTGGCGAAGGAAGGCGGGCTTTGGCGGAGGGAAGGCGGGCTTTGGCAAAGGGAAGGGGGTGGTGGAGGGAGGGCGGGCTTTAGCAGAGAAGGACGACAGTGATCATATGAAGGTGTAGACGCCAAAAGCTCACATTCAATCACCAGAGGATGGGTAGCGAAAGTGACAGACAAGCGGAGCCTGGTGCGGTGGAGGGCGCATACACCGGTGAAACTTGACCTGGAAGTTACCGCGGATAGCAGGTATTCCGGACAAGCAAAGGAATGCCGACTTTCGTGTAGATGAATCGTTGTTGCCGTTCACGTTGGTGTTGGTGAGCGCCACAAAGTTGTCCTGTTCGTGGTCAAGAGGTTGTTGCCGCTGCTACTCAGGTAACTCATTGCTGACGAGGTTTTCGAGGTCTTGTTATTACGTTAGCCATATACTAGGCTCGGGCTCATGCGTGGGACACTGCCACAGCATATGACTTTCCGTACACCAAGGTTTGAAACGTCGAGGTGCGAGGCCAGGTTTGGTGACGCAGCGTTAGCAGTGCAGCGTGCCCCGAGTTGGATACCAAGTGAACTCTAACTTTTAGAATCGAGCAGCCCTGTTGAACGTCGAACCTCGTTTGATTGGACTGTGACATCCGATAGTAAATATCAGTGGCGTCGTCAAATATCTGTCAATGTTATATGTACCACAGCTTTGAGTCTCAGACTAGCTCAAACTTGAAACTTCACTTCATAGTAGCTTATCACTTATCAGTGAGGTTGACAGATATGGACTGGGTTCAGCAGAAGACGATGTGAATATATGGGCATCAAAGGAAATGCGAGCAGGAAGGTGGCATGGCAGTGTTTGAGTCATTCTTGTAGCAGATTTCTACAACATCATGATACCTAAGTACACTTGGCAACTGATCCCCTGTCACAGGCGTGTTACGGACTTACGGTTGATGGAGAGGCGCAGTTACTAGTAAGGATCAGGTTAGCTTAGCGCTAATCATTCTAATCATTTCCAAGTTTCCACGGAAAGGCTTCCCTGAGGTCGGGGAAAAGTGGTATTTCTGTCTGGCACCTCGCGGGCATCGTTGCAACATCACCGATGCATCCAGACAGTCCTTGGAAGAATTATATCATCTGGCCCGAACCTCGCCTGTTCTCAAGCGTCCTGTCAGAAAAAGCACACCTACGAGTCCGTCGTGACCATCGAAGAAAGAAGATAATAAAATCAATAGGTCAAAGCACTCTTTGCTATAGTGTGTTCAGGAAACGCTGGTGATATCAAGGGTAGAGGCAGCTCATAAAAGCACCAGCAGTTGTGGTTGCGGTTGCAGCGCAGGTAAATGCATATATGAGGTATAGTTGAATAAGGAGGTTTAAAACAGGTTAGTCGTGTCCGCCGCGAAGGGCTTAGGGGACACACCTACAAAGTTGACATTGATCCGAATCCAAAGATAGCAGTACTGATGATGGATGGATCTTGGCTTGTGCAGATAAGCCATACCAATCAACCCAGGTCAGATTTGGAGCAAAGGTAGTGAAAATTTTTATCTCACAATAGTCCCACTGGGACGAACAACGAGCCAAATATCAGTTTACCCTTGCAGCAAACCAGATATAGAGAAGCGCGCGGTCACGTGGAAATCAGCCTTGACTTGGAGTGGGGTACCCCTCTAACGGGGGGTGCAGGCTGGTATTTGCCACCATTTGCGTAGCTTAGTCAGTAGGGGTAGAGAGAGCCTTCAGAAGCTTCAAGCTTCGGGCGTTGTCATAGCAGCAATCATCAGGTTGAGACACACCAGCTTCCATCTGCCAGAGGCACATTCCCAGGTATGGACTGACGAATAGCAATAAGAGTCTCGTCGGATTAATGAATTTGACTCACCCACTCGTTGGAGCAATGTACAGCGGGCGAGGGTAAAGCTTGATGCATGATGCATGCTGGCATCATCTGAATTTCTGATGAACTTCAAATTTGACTCAGTTGTCGCAATCCACGTGTTGAATGACAAAATAGGATCGTGAGCTGCACGATAAATTTGAATATCCTGACGGATAACATAAGCCAACGACACTGGTAATACATGATTTCACCCCAGGGACCACATCCGCACAGCTCTTAAGATTGCATTTTTATCAACTGCAATACCCTTTCCTTCGTGTGGCGAGGGGTGAATATGCACGGGAATATAGGGTACCTGCATCGGCTGCCTCAGATAAAATACAGGGATCCCCGAGGATGACTCACGTCGTTAAACCTCCCGTCCATTTCACTCCTTCAGCATCAGGCCCGATATTCCATCCTGGCGCACGTTCCACCCGGAAAACAGCTAGAATATTCACAATTGCGGCGAATAAAGAAGCATCGGCGACATGTCGTCCAGCACTGTTGAAAGGTGAGGCAAACCCGTCTATTCGTGAAACTCCAAACTTCGTACCAAACACGCCTTCCAAATCCGAAAACAAAGGAAATATCAGCAGGGTTGACTTTGGACATGTGACGCTCGGGTATGAACCTCGACGGGTTAGGATATTTATCTGGATTGCGCGACATAAACCTTGCATAAGAAGAAATGATTATGTTTGATCTTTGTTCACTTGATATGATGAATCACCCTGCGTTGGCTATTATAGTAGCCCCTTAAGAAACAGTTTTAGAAGACGGATAGGGCTCTCAGTCCACAGACTGACCTTTTGGAATATAGTAGCCTTCGTAGATGTCCTCATTTACCGCGGCATGTGCAACGCCTAAATACACAGTCAGTGACAGTGCTAACCGGAGTTTGACGAGTCAAGAGTGCTGACCCAGAGGGGCGACAGGGAACCACCTTAACGTCTCCAGTATGACAGCATTGATGTAGGGTAGAGAAGCGCGATCATCCCAGTCGGGCAATCTTTCGAGAGTTTCCCCAATGATGGAATCAATCTCTGCTTGCGCACGTGCTTGCACCTCGGGATATAGAACCATCGCGAGCAGGAAGATGCATAAAGTGGACGTCGTCTGGGCCTTTGGTCAGCATATAAATAAAATAGGAATCGCGTAAAAGTATACAGATCCTGAGGCAGCTATGAGCACGGAGAAATGAGTAGAGATTTGTCAAAAATATAATAACCATTGCAGATTTTTGACGAACCAGCATAACCAGTTGCACTGGCTTCCTTAATCCCTTCCTCAAGAACAGCGGCCTCCCCTTCATCTTCTGTTTTAACTAGCATACGGTTCAATGCATTCGACACCACGGATGGTGCAGCCGTCCCCGCAGGCCTGAGGATCATGAGCCTCATTTAAATAATACTCGGATCAAAAGGCACTTGGAACTTGCCATGTTGTTCTTCACATGTTCAAAGGGCATGTCCACAATCGTGGAAGCGAGTGTTCTCTGGACTATAGCATCCCTTACGAAGCTCGCTCCAGGGAGCCAAGCAGGAAGTTTTTTCACTGTGAGTGGATTAGAATAGAACTACAGCTGATCGAAGTTATACGTACATATGGGGAACTCTGTTAAGAAAGCTGCGACCTCGGGCCTGAACACTTTTATATCTATCTCAAGTGAGCGTTGAATGAGCTTAAGGAAGGTATCATCAATGGGCGCTATGGCATAATCATACATGATCGACATGATGATAGACGTGCTGAAGCTGCGTAGAAAGTATGGTTCAGCCACGCAACACATGAAAGGAGAGATTACTAACGTGTAAAAATGGGTTCCATACACCTCCGAAGAGGCTAGTAGGTTTATTATCAAACGGTGAGCATGGCGCATTTGAATCGGACGGAAGGATGTCACTGCTTTTAATGGAATGCTTGATGGAAGATTCGCCTGTCTGTAAAGACATGACATGTGCGATAAGAGAGCTCGAAGGGATGATATACTAACGAAGTCTCCACTTGTCTGAGTAGGGTAGAAAGGTAGAGGAGTAGTCATGACTAAAACTAGGACTCGTTTAACAATGGGTACATCAAATGATAGAAGGGCCTCACAAGTCAAGAACATCCTTAAGTTCTGGGGGTCTCGTGGAATAGTTATGTGAACGACGGTCGAGCAAGTCACGCGCAATTCTTTCGGAGTTGATGATCACGACATCCTGACTAAAGAGTCGGGAGTAAACGATTTCCCCTGTGTCGACAATTTAGCACATCCAGATCCACATGTGGGTGGTTCTACGCACCATACTCGGTTCCCCATTTTGAGTATGTTAACCATGGACGATCTGTGTCGATTCCGATCGCATTTCCAACAAAAGGGAGAGGTGGAGGACCAGGGGGTAAAGGATGCCCCTTAGTGTTCCTCTTCTTTTGCAAGAATTGCACTACCACGCAAGATACAAGCGATGCGATGGCGAGTGCAAGTACTAGTGTTGGGGCCATCAGTTGAACCGAACAAGTCCCCCGTATGCGTAGCGGAAGTAACTGGACGAAACTGTGGATTTCTTGAGTATTATATGGATCTCGGAGTACGTGAGGGTTGGTAGGACCCGGGTGTGGCGTAAAGTAATACGAAAGCAACCTTTATATACGGGGAAAGTTTGTGTTTGTGTTTTCATCAAACTTCTTCTGTGTTTCGGTGCGTCCTTGCGGTGTGCCTATGTCTTCATCAGACCTCTTGTGTGCTGCGATGTGTTCTCGTAGTACGTCTACGTCTTCGTCTGGCTTCTTCTGCGTTGTGAGGTATCTGCCTTGCTGAAGTCTGTTTGCATCTTGATCAGGTTCCTTCTATGTTGTGGTATACTCTTGTCACGGTAGTACACTTGTTCCTTCGAGTTCTTGTCCCGTGACCCATACATCAACTTCCGGGTCGTATCCGCGGGGTGTTGGTAGTGTTGTGGGCAGAACTGGTTGTGCCAGCAGATGGCAGAACTCCGTGAAAAATTGCTGGAAGAACTTGGCAGAACTCAGGGGTGAGAGAATGCCCACAACTCTAGGTGTTGGCGGCCGCGTCCGCGTATTCTTTGATTGAGAATCTTCTGTATCTCCCACTCTTCCGTTCCGGTCGTTGAAGTTCCCATAAAGGAAAGAGCTCCGCATTGTTCGACACGGGCTATGAAACATGGAAGGTGGGGTAGACGTTAGTATGTTCAGAGTGTAAGTCAGGCTATAATGTCATAAAAGATGCTAACTAGCAGATCATTGTGATGCATTAACATTGCTAGGGCGCAGTCATGCATTAGCCTTATCCCAGTGGGGAAGGTGATACCATCACTTGTGTGAAGTTGTGCATCACTGTGCATTGCCAATTTGCTTCTCCGCTGGCATTGTACCACACGCGCATTGTTCTCGCTGCTTCTTTAATAAGTCGCCTAAGGCCACATGCGGGGCAAATGGGGTTCGGGATAAAACCAATTGACGAATTCAGCCAGTGAACCCGCCAGCCTTGTTCTGTGAAGAAGGAAGTGATGCTGATGCTGCCATGATGTGGTCTAGACTCTACGAACAACTGTGCGCTTGTGCTATCCTCTGGACCCCGGACACCCCAGACCCCTGACTCTTGTCCCCTTGCCTGGTCTGCCTCTTGCGCTACACTCGTTCTGTCCTAACCCCCGAATGGCCCTTACCCCAAGCTCCCCACTACATTTGTCCCTCCTCCAAATGCATCCCTCCGGGGTCTCGTGAATACGTATTTTATGTTGTGCTGCAGATGGCATTGCCTATGTCCTGCCTCGGATCTACGAATTCGGACTCAATACATTCTTTTCCGACAGGTCTGCGGATAAAAGAAACCAAGGACGTTTACGAAGGAGAGGTTACCGAACTTACGCCCGCAGAATCTGAGAACTCATTGAGCGGATATGGAAAGACAGTCTCGCATGTTATTGTTGGTCTTAAAACCGTCAAAGGTACCAAGCAGCTACGACTGGATCCCACCATCTATGAAGCAATCCTGAAGGAAAAAATTGTCGTTGGTGATGTTATCTATGTAGAAGCCAACATCAGTGCAGTCAAGGTGTGACAGTATTGTTTAATCAAGCATGCACAAGTTGATTTCTTTTTATGCAGAGAGTTGGACGATCCGATGCATATGCCTCCTACGATCTCGAATCTGAAACATACGTGCCATTACCGAAAGGCGACGTCCATAAGCGGAAGGACGGAGGTGACAGACAAACTTCGAAGAGAAGTCAACAAGGTGGTCAAAGGCTACGTAGACCAGGGCGTTGCCGAGGTTGTTCCGGGCGTAGTTTTCATTGATGAGGTATCTGTCTTCTCACGGTTCTGTAGGAATGAGGCTAAACATTCTCCCTAGGTGCATATGCTGGATATCGAGTGCTTCACCTATCTCAATGCCCTCCTCGAATCGCCTGTAGCACCTACTGTAATACTTGCCACCAATCGTGGAAATGCGCTAGTACGAGGGACGACCGACATCGTCTCACCTCATGGTGTCCCTGTAGATTTGTTGGATCGGTTAGTCTGCAAACCTCATAGCAGATTTTCGACTGATTTGGCTTGTCAAGGTGCCTTATTGTGAAGACTTACGGGTATAATCGCGAGCAGATCGGCAAGGTGGTACAGTTGCGTGCGAACGTAGAAGGTCTTAAATTGGGTTCTGGGGTCTTGGAGCGAATAGCAGAGGAGGGTGAACGAGGATCAATGCGGTATGAGACACCTCAATTGACAGTACACCTCTCATGACTGCGTTTACAGATATGCTCTGCAACTTCTTACTCCAGCTTCAATTCTCGCTGGTCTTTCCGGGAGAAGTCCGATAGAAGTGGAGGATATTGGGGAGATGAATGAGTTGTTCTTAGATGCGAAGACTTCTGCAACCGATATTGGCGCGGATGGAGGCTTTGACGGGGGAAAGATGTGGTGAATGTCGTCCCCTGTCAACAGCTTCTCCCGTACGCTTTTATTTCATCGTGTTCATGGTCTCGCGTGCTCAGATTGCCTAAACTGCCTCTCGTATGAGAATGCCTTTTCTGGGTGCTATCATTTTGTCTCAACTGACCAAGAGTATGTACCTTAACGAAGTCAGTGATTCCCTGCGTCGAAAAATATAATACCGTTGATGCAGAGGCGCAGTAGTAAGGATCAGGTTAGCGCTAACCATTCCAATATTTTCCAAGTTTCCACGGAAAGGCTTCCCTGACGTTGGGGACAAGTGGTTTTTCTGTCTGGCGCCTTGCGGGCTTCGTTACAACATCAACGATACATCCATACAGTCCTTGGAATAATTATATCATCTGGCCCGAACCTCGCCTGTTCTCAAACGTCCTGTCAGAAAAAGCACACCTACTACGAGTCCGTCGTGACCATCGAAGAAAGAAAATAATAAAATCAATGGGTCAAAGCACTCTTTGCTATAGTGTGTTCAGGAAACGCTGGTGATATCAAGAAGCACCAGCAGTTGCGGTTGCGGTGGCAGCGCAGGATGCATATATGAGGTATAGTTGAACGAGGAGGCTTAAAACAGGTTAGTCGTGTACGCCGCGAAGGGGACACACCCACAAAGTTGACATTGATCCAAAGATAGCAGTACTGATGATGGATGGATATCGATCTTGGCTTGTGCAGATAAGCCATACCAATCAACCCAGGTCGGATTAGGAGCAAGGATAGTGAAAACATTTATCTCACAATAGTCCCACTGGGACGAGCAACGAGCCAAATATCAGTTTACCCTTGCAGCAAACCAGATAGAGAGAAGCGCTAAGCGCTTCGATTGACGCGGTCACGTGGAAAGCAGCCTTGACGCACTGGAGTGGGGTACCCTCCAATGGGGGGGTGCAGGCTGGTATTTGTCACCATTTGCGTAGCTTGGTCAGTAGGGGTAGAGCCTTCGGGCGTTGTCATAGCAGTAATCATTAGGTGGACACCAGCTTCCATCTGCCAGAAGCACATTCCCAGGTATGGTCTGACGAATAGCAATAAGAGACTTATGGGATTAATGAATTTGACTGACCTACTCGTTGGAGCAATGACAGCGGGCGAGGGTAAAGCTTGATGCATGATGCATGCTGGCATCATGGTAGTTATTCTGAATTTCCGATGAACTTCAAATTTGACTCAGTTGTCGCAATCCACACGTGCTGAATGACAAAATAGGATCGTGAGCCGCATGATAAATCTGGAGCAAACTTGAATACGCTGACGGCCAACGACACTGGTAATACATGATTTCACCCCCAGAACCACATCCACACAACTCTTAGCATTGCATTTTCATCAACTGCGATACCCTTTCCTTCGTGTGGCGAGGAGTGAATATGCACGGGAATACAGGGTGCCTGCATCGGCTGGCTTAGATAAAATACTGGGATCCCCGAGGATGACTCACGTCGTTAGGCCTCCGGTCCATTCCACTCCTTCAGCATCAGGCCCGACATTCCATCCTGGCGCACGATCCAACCGGAAAACAGCTAGAATATTCACAATTGCGGCGAATAAAGAACCATCGACGACATGTCGTCCAACACTGCTGAAAGGTGAGGCAAACCCGTCTATTCGCAAAACTCCAGACTTCGTACCAAACACGCCTTCCAAATCCAAAAACAAAGGAAATATCATCAGGGCCGGTTGAAGGCTTTTCGACGGCGACTTTTGACATGTGACGCTCGGGTATGAACCTCGTTGGGTTAGGAAATTTATCTGGATTGCGCGCCATAAACCTTGCATAAGAAGAAATGATTAATGTTTGATCTTTGTTCGCTTGATATGATGAATCACCATGCGTTGGGTATTATAGTAGCCCCTTAAGAAACAGTTTTAGAAGACGGATAGGGCTCTCAGTCCATAGACTGACCTTTTGGAATATAGTAGCCTTCGTAGATGTCCTCATTTACCGCGGCATGTGCAACGCCTAAATCCACAGTCAGTGACCATGCTAACCGGAGTTCGACGAGTCAAGAGTGCTGACCCAGAGGGGCGACAGGGAACCACCTTAGCGTCTCCAGTATGACGGCATTGATGTAGGGCATAGACGCGCGATCATCCCAGTCGGGCAATCTTTCGAGTGTTTCCCCAATGACGGAATCAATCTCTGCTTGCGCACGTGTCTGCACCTCGGGATATAGAACCATCGCGAGTAGGAAGACGCATAAAGCGGACATCGTCTGGGCCTTTGGTCAGTATATAAATAAAATAGGAATCGCGTCAAAGCATACAGATCCTGAGGCGGCTAGGAGCACGGATAAAATGAGTGAAGATTTGTTATAAATATAATGACCATTGCATATTTGTCACGAACCAGCATAAGCAGTTGCACTGGATTCCTTAATCCCTTTCTCAAGAACAGCGGCCTCCCCTTCATCTTTTGTTTTGACTGGTATACGTCTCAATGCATTCGACACCACGGATGGTGCAGCCGTCCCCGCAGCCTGAGGATCATGAGCCTCATTTAAATAATACTCGGATCAAAAGGCACTTGGAACTTGCCATGTTGTTCTTCACATGTTCAAAGGGCATGTCCACAATCATTGGAACGAGGGTTCTCTGGAATATAGCATCCCTTACGAAGCTCGCTCCAGGGAGCCAAGGAGGAAGTTTTTCCACTGTGAGTGCATTAGAATAGAACTACGGCTGATCGAAGTTATACGCACATATGGGGAACTGTGTTACAACAGCTGCGACCTCGGGCCTGAATAATTTTATATCTATCTCAAGTGAGCGATCAACAAGCGCAAGGAAGGGATCATTAGCGGGCGCTATAGCATAATCATACATGATTGACATGATGATAGACGTGCTGAAGCTGCGTAGAAAGTATGGTTCAGCCACGCAACACATGAAAGGAGAGATTACTAACGTGTTAAAATGGGTTCCATACACCTCCGGAGAGGCTAGTAGGTTTAGCATCAAAATGCGAGTATTGCGCATTTGAATCGGACGGAAGGATGACACTGCTTTTAAATGGAATGCTTGATGGAAGATTCGCCTGTCTGTAAAGACATGATAAGTGCGATAAGAGAGCTCGAAGGGATGATATACTAACGAAGTTTCAACTTGTCTGAGTAGGGTAGAAAGGTAGTGGAGTAGTCATGACTAAAACTGGGACTCGTTTAACAATGGGTACATCAAACGATAGAAGGGCCTCACAAATTAAGAACATGCACAAGCCCTGGGGGTCTTGTGGAATAGTTGTGTGAACGACGGTCGAGCAAGTCATGCGCAACTCTTTCGGAGTTGATGATCACGATATCCTGACTAAAGAGTCGGGAGTAAACGATTTCCCCTGTGTCGCAATTCAGCACATCCAGATTCACATGTGGGTGGCTCTACGCACCATACTCGGTTCCCCATCTTGAGTATGCGAACCATGGATGATCTGGATCGATTCCGATCACATTTCCAACAAAAGGGAGAGGTGGAGGACCAGGGGGTAAGGGATGCCCCTTAGTGTCTCTCTTCTTTTGCAACGATTGCACTACCACGAAAGATACAAGCGATGCGATGGCGAGTGCAAGTCCTACTGTTGGGGCCATCAGTTGAACCGAATAAGTAACTGAAGCTCCCCCGTATGTGTCTGGATTTTGTACGGCCGCTGACTGGAACCTTGCCGGAGAGACGACAAGGAACACTAAACGAATCAAGCGGAGACAACTGGACGAGACTGGATTTCTTGAGTATTATATTGATGAGTACGTGAGGGTTGGTAGGAGACCCGAGTCTGGCGTAGAGTAATACGAAAGCAACATTTATATATGGGGAAAGTTTGTGCTTGTGTTTTCATCAGACCTCTTCTGTATTTCGGTGCGTCCTTGCGGTGTGTCTATGTCTTCATCAGACCTCTTCTGTGCTGCGATGTGTTCTCGTAGTACGTCTATGTCTTCGTCTGGCTTTTTCTGCGTTGTGAGGTGTCTGCTTTGCTGAGGTCTGTTTGCGTCTTGATCAGGTTCCTTCTGTGTTGTGGTGTACTTTTGTAGTACGCTTGTTCCTTCGAGCTCCGAGTCTTGTCCCGGGACCCATACGTCAGCTTCCGGGCCGTATCCGCGGCAGCGGATGAGGTGTTGGCAGCCGCGTCCACGTCTTTTTTTTTGATCGTCTGCTCCATCTCCCACTCCTCCGTTCCAGTCGTTGTTACCACCGGTCCTGGATGTCGAAGTTCCCGTGAAGGAAAGAGTTCCGCATTGTTCGGCACCTGCCGTTTCAGCTCTGAAACATGGAAGGTGGGGTAGACGTTAGTATGTTCAGGTAGGTCTAGAGTGTAAGTCAGGCTATAATATCATTCTTGTGCATAAAAAGATGCTTACTAGCAGATTATTGTGATGCATTAACATTGCTAGGGCGCAGTCATGCATTAGCCTTATCCCAGTGGGGAAGTAGACTCGTAACCAGTCTGACTATGTGTCAATTTGAGATGGTGAGAATGTATTGACGTAGTCACCACTCGAGTATCCGTGGTAGTATACGCCAGGCTGGTCACGAGCCTAGTTGGGAAGGTGATGCATCACTTGTGCATCACTGTGCATTGCTTCCCCGCTGGCATTGTACCACACGCGCGTTGAGAAGGGAATGTATGACAAGGCGTCTGGAGACGCGACGTGTTCATCTTCTTAGAAGCACAACACGGTACCGTTTTTGGTATATGCGGAGTTTGAAAGTGCAAGTTCTTCCAAACGCCCATTCCCTTCGCGGCTAGTTCACGAGACTAGTCCGCTGGCATACGCGTATCGTTCTCGCTGCTTCTTTGATATGTACCTTGCCTACTAACCTACACTACACCTAGCCCCTACCCCTCGGTGCCTTACCATTTTTGTGGTATACCTTGCTTACCTACGCTACATCCAGGTCTCTGCCTATTGGATTTCCCTCCACCCACCATGTTTTTGTGTTCCAGAGCTCTACTGTGTGGTCCATCGAAAGCCACTTGCCGGAAATGTGCTGTCTGGAGAAAAGTCAAGCGAGAAAATCTTGTAGGAGTGGACTTTGACTCAGATGGGCTGGGTGAGAAATTCGCCATCCCTGTTCCAGGCTATGAGCTCCCCGCCAAAATTATCGCTTGCTATGAATTGCCCGTCTCTCGATACTGCAGCTACTCGTATGCCCCAGTGATGCCCCTCAGTTATCTTCAATACGACACCGTTTTCCAAGTCCCATAGTCGAAGGGTCTTGTCATACGAGGCCGTCACCATACGGCGTCCATCGGGGAATTCTGCAACTGTAAATACACTATGTCTATGGCCTCTAAATATTTGACTAGTCGTGGTGATTCGGATAGCAGGATGTTCTTCTTCCGCCATTCTGCTCCAGGTGGACGATGTGGAGCACGATTTGCTGGAGAGCTTGTGAGTGTCTTGATCCAAGAGGTGCCGGGCCTTTTTGCTTCTTCACAGCCTCAATCTGCATATTAGACGCCTAGGGCATCAGGCACTCGGACCGCTGCGGAGTGTAGGTATCCCCTAGTAAGTATAATTCCCATGGTTGCTTGTTCATTGGATCGAAGTACGAAGCTGTGGAGTAAAGGAGACATGGCTGACGCCACTACTACACTCGAATGAATTTCCGTTGCAAGGAAATCCAGTCCAGTGTGATAGTGATGCCCGCTGCATTGAAGTGCGTTCGATGTTGGCTACCCGGTGAGCGTCTTGCGATTGCGGCAGAATCCAGACAGTAATATCTAATTGATAACCCAAGCCTGACCTATGCACCAAGAATGCGCCGAGTTACTACACTAGATTACAGCCTGCCACCGCATACGAATAATCGTGTATACTCCATTGTAAACGAACTATGTACTTGGGTGCTTTCATTTTGGAATAGCCACGAATCCAAACAACCGGATGTGTTACTCAACACGGTCCAAGCGCACATGTTGACTCTACTCTACTAATGCAGACACACGATATCGTCCTCTGCAACCACCTCGAGAGCACATGGTGCTTCTGCATGTCAAATTTTGAAATCTTGTATTCGCGAGGGTCATTTGCGGGGTATGTATGATATATGAAGCTATGATAATGTGATCGTCGATGTGTTGTAAAAAAACCATTCAGCTACAATATGTCTAGGGTCTCGATGTTCATAATGTCAATCGAAGCCGGGTCTTTCACCTGCGCAATGATATATTGGTCCGATGCGACCCTCTTGTATTCTCCAACGCGTTGCTCCGCTACCAAAAGTGCGCTGAAAGCCTGCCCAAGGTGCACCATCAAACGCAATGATCGTAAGTGAACATCCGAGTCAACTGACAACTTCTCTTCTCCAGGTGAGTTGCTGGACCGCTCGTCAGTGTCGTCTGATCCAGACTCGGACCAATCCCCTACGCTTTCCCCTTCGTCTGCAAAGGTAGGCTGCTCTGAAAAATCAGGCAGCCCGAGGAGACGACGGTCCCATGGACGGACAAGGAAGAACGTCTGCTGAGTGGGCCTTGTGCGCGAGAATTGAATTAGGGTCTCGTCCGTGGTGATCAGCAAGTCTCGAAGCCCCTCTGCTTTCACTCCATACGTGAAATGGGCAGTATGACCCCGCTTCCGTTTGACTTCCGTGACACGGAATGCGATGCAAGGAAGACGCAGTCTGCAGTTTGCAAAGAGGGGAGCATTCGTGTTCTTGAGTAGATTATACAACTTCGAAGCTAAATCCACAAGCACAATATTTCGCAACGAAGAGACCGCTGTCTGAATCTCATCTTCAGACAATGATGGTAGGGAGTATGGCGGGGTTGCATAGGAGATGATGTCGGCTGGAAGGCAACTGTTGAACTCGGATGATTGTCCGACCCAGTCCAAGGAAGTGATGTCGCCAGACCGAGACACGATATCCTGCAGGAGCCGGCCGAGCGCGCTCTGCTTCCTCTCCCCATAGATGACAGGTAGGTGGACGTCGAAGATACCAAATAACGAGTACGCGGTGTCTTCCTGCACAGTGGTGACGCGCTTCGATGCCCATTGCAGTTTCTGTCTAGCGTCTCTCATCCCTGGACGGAAGGAGATCAGGGCCTGTGCATCTATTCCCGTCGCACTCTCCAACTCCTTCATTATTGCTGGGGACTCTTTGTGGTTGAGAGAGCGATCGTTGAGATACAACGACCAATCCTTGTGATAAAATCTAACGACTTTCGGAGCGACAAATTCTTGAAAGGTCCATCCCCGCTCGTTCCAAACACTGCTTGCTAGTGCACCGGGTTGGGACGAAGGAGGGACATCGGATAGGTAGACGATGGTGAGGGCCGAGTGACGATACCAGACGAACATGGATTGGACCGATTCTCCAAGCTCGGCGTTGTTGCTCTTATCGATGCAGCATGTATCCATCCACGCCCAGAGATACCCCGCATCACGAGCGACTTTGCAGAACGACAGCAGTTTCGTGATGCCACCAAGTCCCTTCAACTTGCGCACATCTTTATTTTGGATGTGGTGCAGCAGCACCTCCGTCTCTTCCCACCTGTGTGATAGCAAAACGCAACGGAAGTACATCGCCACCACCTCCTTGATGCGTTCCATGTCGAGATCCGAACGCTTTGTTATGGATGACAAAAGCTCCTTGTACTCTGGACTTGTTTTGAAGGAGTTCAGCTGTGCTGCTCGGTCGCACAGAATCCCCGTAGAGGTGTTGAGCAGACGAAGGGGGGCGTTGCTGAGCTCAATTGAAACCGCTCCTCGAATAGCGTCTTCTGCTTCCGATGGACAGACGTACTGCTGACGCAGATCTGCAGAACAAGATAGGCATTTCGAGACGAGGTAGTAATGTTCCATGGCTTACCTCGTATCTGAGCTTCGGGAGCATCGTCCAACTTGGATGCCTTTGAGCGATGGACGTAGGGAATATGGTTGTTCGCGTCGGTATTGATATCTTGCATGAGGAGTTCTTCGTCAGTAGATAAGTCTCGATCTATGCATGTATCGCGGACTGTTGTGGTGGCAATAGTCTACAAGAAGCATGCTCGATTTGTGGTATATGATTCAGAGACGGAAACGTGCCTTTGAATGTATACCCTGAGGTACTGTCCACTCTGAGATCATCTTATCGTAACCTCCACTGAAGATGTGATTGCCGTTCACGGAGAAAGTGACGCATGAATTGGCGATTGAGTGCTTGAAGACGGCAATGGTTCGTCGATCTGAGAGCTGCCAGAGACGAACATGGTAGTCACTAGATGCGGATGCGACGAGTGTACCAGCAGGATTAATGGCAATGGCATTGATTTGGTCAGTGTGGCCCGTCCAAGGATCACCGACCTGCTTCCAGGGTGTTGTATCCCATTCGCGTATAGTAGGATCATCCCCATAGCCGCCTGTGAGAAGGCGTGTGCCATCGGGTGTCCATGCGAGTGACAAGTTCAATGTTGTGTGAGCCTTGAATGATGTGACGCACTTCCTTGTGCCTGAATTGTAAATTTGAATATCGTGTTTTGTCGCGATGGCAAGAAGTTCTCCAGACGGTGAATACCGTACGCAATAGAGAAAAATACCACACTCGATTGGATTTCCTTGCAGGTGCCAGGCTGTGGTATTCCACAGGTACGTCATTTTTCCCCAAAATGAACCAGTCGCCAGCACTGTTCCATCGGGAGAAAAATCCAGCGAGGTGATAGAACCGGAGTGTGCTTTTATTTTGGTGAGTGATTCGCCAGTTTCTCCGTGCCAGACGATGACATCTCCACCATTATCACCGCTTGCTATCAATTGCCCATCTCGTGATACCGCCAATCTCCACACCAAATTGCGATGCCCTTCCATCTTCTTCAACGCAACACCTGTCTTCAAGTCCCACAGATGAAGCGTCCTGTCGTTCGAGCCCGTAACCATCCGACGTTTATCAGGGAACACTGTGACTGCAGTTATGCATTCTTCATGGCCTTTGAACAATCGCAGGGGAGTGGTGATTGTAATGGGCTCCGACATTTTACTGGATGTCGATGGTATGTAATACCGACGATGCTAAACTTTGGAGGGATTATGTCTTTCTCTAAGCTGCAGAGGGCGTATGGTGTGTTTTATGGTGCTTCGCTGCTTGCCTCATTTCAATAGACGCCCAGGACATCTAAGGCTGTTAGTGCCCACGCCTCCATCACCGTAACGCACCCACCCTAGTACAGTCATAGTACCAGCTGTCCTCGACAGTATGCACATCTGCAGTGCCTACATGCGTCCGACTCTTGTCTTCGCAGCTTCCAGAATCTATCCCATCCCATCAAGTCCAGCAGTCTTTCCAGCGCTCGAATCTCACTGCCTATCCTGCATGAATACCGCTGTTTTCGTATCTAGCAGCTACTCCAGCCTATCACCACGTTACTCCTTCGAACGCATGTATATAGCTTACTACAATATCAATTCTCCATCCAACAGACTTCCAAGATCCTTGTGTGCACAACAACGGACTCGCCTGACATTCAACCTCTATTTGGCAGGTGGCAGGCCTCTTCCCATGTTGCATGATAAATATAGAGCAAACTTGAATTTGCTGACGGATGACGAAAGCCAACGACACTAAAAACAAAGGTAATGCATGATTTCACCCCAGAACCACATCCGCACAGCTCTCAGCATTGCATTTTTATCAACTGCATTACCCTTTCCTTCGTGTGGGGATGGGTGAATATGCACGGGAATACAGGGTGCCTGCATCGGCTGCCTCAGATAAACTACAGGGACGGCAACATCCGACCGTCAGCGCTGTGCCCAAGCACGTTCTCACACAATTTCTCAACCGTTTGACAGCTCGTTTTTCCAATCAGTACATTACAGCCAATAGAGGCGATGAAAGACACTTACACAATGGGTAACCCATTATGTTGCCTTGGGGCAAGGTCCTAACCCTCGTCTTAGTGGTGTGGACCGGTCTATCACCTCTTATTAGTAGAGTTACGTGGGAGCACCTGATCCATTTGTAAGTTCTGACATATCGAGCACTGTGGCTGACTTCAAAATGCGATCACGGACTCGAGTCTCGACACGGTTCTATGCGTTCATCTACCACCCGCAAGCGCCAACTCTACGCATCGTCCGATCCCCAACTTGCGTCCTTATGAGATAGCATTGTAAGCCAAGCAGTCATCATCATGCGTTATCAGCGCTTCGACCTCGTATGCGTGAAGACTGGCCTCGATATTTGCGACCATGTAACTATAAATACAGGGTGAGTCTTGCTGTCTTCATCCAGCCAATCCACCAACCATGTACATCCCTCCATTCGATACCACCTCCTACTCCACCACCACCCAATCACCCAATCCATCCTGGACATATGGCTAGAAAGTCGATGTCACTCCTGCCGGAAAAGACTGGCTTGCAGGCGAATCTGCAGGCTGGAACGTCTATAGCACAGCAGAAATGGACAAGACGTACGTACTCCTCCACCTGTTTATCAGCCGAGATCGTGACCGTGATCGACAGCAATCTCAACAAGCTCTTGAATTCAGGCATTCTACCACGCCCAATGTCACTCGTATCCACGATCAGCGAGGATGGCATAGAGAACCTGGCACCCTTCAGGTAAGACATACTTCCATAATCTGACACGTTCTGCATGCTTACCTGGCTTGCATCCACCAGTTGGATCAACACAGTGAGCAATGCGACAATCAACGCGTCCCTTTAATGGTCTAATAACCCCTCTTCCCATAGGTCACGAACTACCCGCCTGTCATCTCATTCGCGATAAACCACAATGCTACGGGCAGCCTCAAAGATACGACCGCGAACCTGAAGAACGGCCAAGGATCTACCGTGAACATCATCAGCGAGGCATTCGTCGAGAATGCAAATGCGACTGCCGTAGATGCTCCTCCCGAGTTCGACGAGTGGGCTCTCAGCGGTCTGACAAGGGAGAAATGCGTACGTGTGGACCTTCATCATTCGATATATGGACTAACAATCACGGGTTCAGGTGCAAATAAGAGTCTCGCGCGTCAAGGAAAGCGCTTTTAGCATGGAATGCGAGGTAATCTCATTTCACGCCGAGCCCGCTCGTTTTCTGACATCCTCACCTCTCAATAGCTCTACCAATCGATAGACATCACGCACCCGGTGACAGGCGAGCACAACAGCACGCTCATCCTCGCGCACGTTAAATACTTCCACGTATGCAAAGACATGCTCACAAGCAGAGGTGCCGTCGACCTCACAAAATTCAAGCCCGTCGCGCGTGTGGGCGATATTTCATATGCCCGGGTCGGAGATACATACAGGATCCCTGTGCCTTTATGGGCGCAGGAGGAGGCGAAGATACAGGAAGCATTGAAGACTCTCGCATCACAATAAAATAGAACGAAGGAGGGTGGCTTATCATTTCGGGGGAACATATACCATAGATCATATAAACATCAACATCCAGGCGGGATAGAGCACCCTTGGCACCACTTGGAAAAGGTACCGAGAGCCTGTCAGGGTGGGTTTCGTTGTAGGTAGTAATCTGCCTGAAAGCCTACCTCCACAGGGAGGCCTCCCCTCAGATCCTGTTTAGGACCGTAGTGCATTTCGTAGAACCTCCAGCGAGGAGGAGCCCAGAGGTCTGCAAGAGTCGAATGGAGGGTCTGCGAGGGTTGCAAGGCTCAGGGGGCTCACGGACACGGACATTACTGATACATACTCTGCAACATACCATTGTAATTCTGCGTTGTCCTCGATGATGCCTCCTTCGAGCGTTGCCTTGTTGCATGCAATCTCCAGGAGGATGGGGGAACTGGTACCTCGACGAAAACATGGAGTTTTCGTCGACGAGGTGGCGCGGGAGGAGAGTTCGAGTGTCCCTGTAACTACAATCACTTGACTCAAGCAGCTTTTTTCTTGAACAATTCATTTTTATCCTGATCGCCTCGCGAACTTCTGAAGTATGTTTGTTCAACCGGACACTTCTGATTTATCAGAATAGGAAATACAAATGTAAACTATCATCGAAGGCAGTTAAGTACTACCAATCAAAGCAAGCACGAGTGAGATGCAGAAACATCGAGCACACAGGATCAAAAGTAAGGATGGCACCAGGAATGTGAATAGATACGTGCGTTAATATCTTTAGGCAAGAAGCAAGATGACAAAGATGCGCAAGACGAATTATGGTGCTGTTGATGTACCCACAATCAATATGGAGCCCCACTCATGTAGCCGTCTTCAGAAGGAGCTGGAGATGACGAGTAGAGTAAGTTAAGAGCATTGTCAGCGTAGATTGGGTAACGAGACTCTTGACGAGAGACAGCATCTTGGGGGTACATGGGCCGAGTATCGTTGCGATAGCTCCTCGAGTCCTGGTAAGAGGCTTCTGAGGCTCCAGATGGTCCACTGCCTTCACGGTACCCTCCAGCTCTGCCTTCATGAGCTTCAGGCCGAGCCGCATAGGGTGTGGGATGATGTGTGTACATCATGTCTTGACGATATTGCGGCTAGGGATCCGCATGGGTGAACCCCCGGGTGTCGGCAGGTCAACCCACACCCGCACCCCGAGGTAAACCCACACCTGCAGCAAGGGTACGGGTTGCACAGTGGGTAGCGAAGTAAGGACCCGGGGTACAACCCATCAAGGGTGTACCCGCGGGTCATAGATCTGCCAGTGCTTAGCACATATGTCCAGCACACGTCAGCGAATGCTGACGTGACTCGAACATATGTGGATGGCACAAGGAGGAGTGGAGGCACAGCGCGAATGACAGATGCGTCGAAATAGACGCTGATGTTGTGGCAGGTGGTGTCGTGTACGATCGAAGTCGAAGGTGAGCGTGTCAAAATGGGAGATGGTGGTGTGGTGGCGTGAGAGTGTGACGTGTCGGGTGTCGCGTCCTCATTGCAGAAAATGGGGGCAGAGTCAGGACAGCGACTTACTGACAAGATCCTTCCTTCCTCCTCTCGTTCCTCCTCTCGTTCCTCCTCTTTTCCTTCTCACTTCCTTCTCTTTCCCTTCTTTCCTCGTCCTCGTATCCTCCGTATGTGTCCGAGCCATGCCAGCATTCGCTGGCATGCTCTGGGCGCAGACGCTCGATGCTGGCGGTTGGTAGCACGAGGTGGGAGCTGCTGGTGGCGTCCTGGATGGAGGTGGTTGTTGCTGTTGGAAGGGAGCTGCTAGCGATGGTGGTGGTGGTGCTGGCGTCGAGGAACATGTGAATGGTGGTGGTGGTTGCTGGCTGAGGGCATCTGTTGATGTGCTTAGTGGCGTTAGAACGGGTGCCGGAAGAATTGGCATGGGGGGTGCAGCGAGTGCTGCTGAACGCGAGGATGCTGGTGGTGGTGTGTTAGCAGGTGAGTGCTTGGTGGTGGTGCCGGTTGTAGCATGCACACGGGAAGTATCGCGTTTATGGAAGGCACGGGTATAGCTGGGGTATAGGTAAGAGTGCGGGTCTTAGAATCCCGACCCGTACCCATACCCCAGTAGTACCCGTACCCGTGACCCACGCGGGTTACCCGTACCCGTGCAGATCCCTAATTGCGGCTGGTTGTTGCTGACACGTTGATAGTCTATCTGCTCGCAATGCTGACCAGGCTGGTTGCCGTGTTGATAATAGTTTATCGGCTCAATGTGGCGCTGATCAGCCTGAGGATAATGATGATTTTGTGAGACTTGGAACTGAGACACAGCATGAACATGTGACATTGCATCCATGGAGTCACTTGATGATGGTGGTAGCGCGAGGGCCCGTTCTTGGATGCCACGTGGGCCCGGGAGGCGGGCTTGGACAGGTCTCAACATTGGCTGCATGGCAAGGTCAGAACTCCCGTTGGTGTCAGAACTCCCGTTGACGCCAGAACCTCCATCATTGGTGGCATTTGTTCCTTGCATACCCTCGATGTATACAGCAGCTTGATGGGCAGCTTCCTCAGAACCTGGAACAATCTTCTTCGGCTTGGGGCGCTCTAAATAAGAGTCATCAGCCAAAGTCCAGCATGTAAGTCATCATTCGGACTCACCACATTGAATTGGTGCCTTCAAAGGCTGCTCTGGGCCATCACAAAGGCGTAATGGCTCAATTTCTGAAAGAGACATTGATCAGTACAACAGGATGACATATGAAATCCTTGCTTACCAGGCATTTTCTCTTGCCCCAAGTCTGATTCCACTGTGACTGAGCGATAACGCACCTTCTTTGCAGTCTTCTGCCCTTTGCCAGTGCCCTGGTGAGTCGCTTTGCCCTTTCCCTTGACCTCTTTTCTCTCATCGCGTGACGGTTCAATGACTTCAACATCGCTTGATAGGACACATCGTTTCTGTGAGCAAGAGCCTCTAGATGCCTTGACCTTGCGTTTACGAGAGGTGGCGACTTCATCATCATACTCCGAGTCGTCACCCTCAACAGGGTCTTGGTCCTCCTTCAACTCATCCTCGGCGTCTGACTCCAAGCTGGCCTGTGCGCTGGACATGTCGATGGGAGTGACCTCACGTGCTGCTGGTATGGATGTCTTCTGTCCGGTTGCCTTCAGTGGACGTGGAGGAGGACGCTTACGGAGCTCAACAATCGGGACGAGCTTCTGCTTGCGAGGGATTGTCTGTGGTTGTGGAGACTGGTCATTCACGAGAACAGGGGATGCATGACGATGGGAAGCTGCTTCCTTGCGTGTCGGGGGCTTCTGGACCTTTGTGCCCGCTGCACTTGGTCCAAGACGGGCCAATCCCTCATGATCGATGGTGCCATCTACAAGCATGCGATGACCGCGTGCATGCATGGACTCTTCAGGAGGAGCCTCGCTGAATATAATAGGAGATGTTTTGTCTATAAAATGATTAGTTAGCCATATGAGAATTGAATTGATTCGCACGTACTCAAGTCTCCCATCTTGTGTCGTTCGATGGTCAATCTGCCTGATCGCAAGGCATCTGCAAGTACGACACATTCACGTTTATCGAGGTTGCTGATGCCTTTGGGTCGTGCAACTGTTACGCGTGGCTCTCCCAGCATTAACATGTCTTCAGGATACCCTCTCATCACAAAATGGTGACGTGCCAGCTCGGCGGGTAATAGTTTCCATGGGAAAGTTCCTGACCGTGCCATTAATTTCCCGCTGAGCTTACTGAGCATCAAGGTCATGCCGACTTTGATACATTGTATGTGGTCGGCCAGTGTCTTTCAATCGAGATTGTCGGGAACCTCCTGTACCTCGTCATCCTCTTCTGCTACCGCTGGCGCGCGTGCGTGCCGCCCAGGCAATGCTATTTTCTTTTCTGAAGGTTTGAGCTGAGCCTCACCATAAACATCCTCGACAATGGCAAGAGAAGCCTGGTGGCTGAAAAAGAAGTCAGTTGAAGTATTGAGGCGAAAATATAATTGACTTACTACACATGGGCCTTAAAATGCCCCACCATCATGTCCTCATCAGCACGACAACGGGAAGCCCAAAACTACGAGAACACGCAGTCAGCAAGGCCTATGATACACCAATGATTAAAAATTTCCTCTTCTGCACCAGAGGTCGTGTGTATGTACCCGATTGACGCATCTTGATTCACGACCTTCCCGCACATAAGCAGCGCTGCTTCAAAGCCATGCTTTGCGGTGGCCAGATCTAGCTGTATGCTCCATCAGTGCATGAAAATTGAGTATACAATGTAAGACTTACCAAGGATGTCACTTTCTTTGTCAACCTCGTGAATTCTTGTGACCACTGTGCGACGGTCAGAGGCAGGCCTGAAGCTATCCGTGTCGAGGATCTCTTGCCAATCATCAGGATATGCATCCTGGAAGGACCTATAACATTCGCCTTGGATGGTTGATGTGACTGCACCCCAACATGAGTCACAACGACTGAACTAAAAGACAGACTTACTGATGACATTCGCATCTTTGCCAGCTCGCTGTAGCTCGCGCAGGCGGTGAGCTTTGAAGTATTGCCCGTAAATGTTCCAGTGGTTTGTTCCGTTATTGATGCGGCTACGAGACTTGAGAAATAAATTTAAAACTTGCTGCCTCGGCATGCCAGTCGAAACTGCAAGCTCATCGATGGTGCGATCAATGAGGTCAAACTGTTTTTCCATTGCAGTGTTGGCATCTTCTGACCTCCGACCAATGATGGCGGCACCTGAAGGCCCTCCCTGGGTGTCCATCGTGTTGGCGGGAGTGGGAGGGATGACACGGGTTGCAGGAATATTGAGTCCAGGTAGAAGTGGAACATGTGGAGGTGTGTTATGTTCTGGTAGATTGTGCGGGATGAAAAGGTTGGTTGGCTGCATGACATTGAACGATCCTCCAGCCATATAGTCCCATGATGGGGCGGGGACGTCGAGCGATGAGAAGTCGTAGGCATCTCGTTCACCGCTGCAGATGGGCAGATCTTGTTGGGTCTGTTCCTGCATAGTGATGAGGGGTGCTTGAGGAAGAATCACCTCACAGGGTGCTGGGAACACTTCCTGCATGAAGTGAGGGTCGCAAGGTCCCACAGGCGACCTCTCGCGTGACACACTGCAACTAGAAAATTCTAAGCAGCTGCCTGGAGGTACCCCACCAGGCACTTCCAGCTGACCTTGGGAAGAACCACCAGAGAAGTGTTCTAGGTGTGAACTGGGCACGCCATCTGGTGCATGGCCATCAGAGCCATTGTCTGGAAGCAGCTTCGCTCTATTGTGGGCACTTTTTCGAACAAGACCACCATCGCGTGAGGTGGGTCTTATGCGAGTGCGAAGTTTGGTAGGAGTCTGGATAGGGGGGGGGGGGTGATTTTTGATGTCCTCCTCCAATTTGCTCGGAGTGAGATTCCATAGGTGTGAAAGAGGGCGTTGAGGAGCGTGGAAAATTTTCAGGCAGATTCGTTGCAGGGTAATATTGTTCATTCATTTGCTACATTAGAAACACAGTCAGATAAACTATGGCAGATTATGAACATGCGAACTTACTTGGGAGAGGAGTGAAAGATGTAAGATATGAAGGGTGATAGACCAACACAAGGCTAGTCCGTGTTTAAAATGACTGTCTGATGCAACATAGATCAGTGATAAATGGTGCAGCTCAAGATGCACTCACCTTCGTCTAAGCAAATACTAGCAAGGTGTGGTGACAGAGCAATTTTTTGCTTGAGGGCAATGTTGATCCTACTGATGGTGATACAAGTGGGAGGAAACAGGCGCAAAAAAGTGCGTGTGATGCTTCCATGCCTTTCATATTTCTGGGAGAGTACCAGAATGCTCGTATTCCATAGGGATTCACTGACCGAAAGTTACTAGGACAGAAGATTGACGGCAATTCACTGCGTACCTTTGTGACATAGCATAAGCGCACTCCTCCAGGAAGGCTCGCAAGACCATGGAAATTGCTAAATGATGAGGGATCCTCCAACTTGGGTGGGAGGCACTGGAGCATCTGAGGGCACGTGAGGTTAGACATGAGGTTCCTGCATGCAGCTTAATCAGCCAATAAACATCATGCGAGTCTTAATTTCACTTTGTCTGGCGTCGGCTGTCAAGCAATACTATACATTCAATAGGTGTAACTACTTTACAATTCTGGGGACGCCCAGGGTTCCACCATCTCAATGTGTCCTTCATCGATTGCAATCCTAACTTTTTCCTCCCCAATTGCGACGGAATCAACATCATAGTAAACAGCGTCAGTGGCACCCAGAACGCAGTTAAGCGCATTCTCCCTGGTGTCAAAATGATTAAATACAATAAGTACCTGGAACAAATCTGCGCTCACCAGCCTGCCACTACACCGATGTGAGCCCCACACATGACACAGAAGACCATTTGAGAGGGTTTGACTTGTACTGGAATATTATGACAGTTTAGCAAGAAGGATACATTTGTTAAATGACATACCTGGAATGTTGTAGAAAATGGCCTCGTAGACATGAAGCACACACTCGTCTGCCAATGATCTCACAGCATTCTTGAATCGAGGATGGTTCTGATTGATGACGGTGAGCTCTGGCCTTGCAGTGGAGAGTGCACCATTGAGAAATATGACTTGAGGTGAGAAGAAAACACGCTCGATGACAAATGGTATGGCCGTCGACATGGTCTGCTCTGCTGGGGGAAAAAACGTGAGAATTAGTAGAGTATTCTGAAAGGTTGAAAAGGCTCACCTGAGAAGAAGTGGGAGATACCTACCATTGCATTTGGCTTGCCCAAAAGGGTGGCATATGCATCATGGTGGGCAGGAAGCAAGAAGTGCTGTGCTACTCGAACAAATTGCATTGCGATCCTCTCAGGCTGATAGAATGTTAATTAGGACAGAAGATCAATGGTGATTGAATGCGTACCTGCATAATAAGACGCTCTCCTCTTGGGAGGCTCATTTCTGAACCTCCACTACAATTTTCAACCTTAGTCCTCTCCAACAACTATCCAATGGCTCGTCCAACTATTCATCACACGGCTCAAGAAAGAATTGAGGCATGAGAGAAGAACAAACACTATTATGCAAAGTATGTCATTATTTTATTAATTGGTCCCAAGACTGTTCCTGACACTTACTTGTAAAGACATAGAGACGCAATCTTACAACGGCGGAGGATGCATGGTGTCCAGAAACGTGACAAGGAAGAAGAGGCAATAACGAAAGAGATATTGAGAGCTGTGGCAAAATTGCATGGTCGTGACAATGATGAGTCTGAATCAGACACTGATAATTCGAGCGACGGTGACATACTGTAAGTTTAAAAATAGAAACATAGATTGAAATCAATTAATGTCCAACAGATCTGATCTGCCAGCATGCTTACACGCTATCAAAACCGCCAAGGATGACATGCTCGTTTTGATTGGTGCCGACCCCTGTGAGTTCGCCAAAGACAAGTTGGCCGAGTACGTCAAGAGCATCCCAGACAATTGCAGCGCTAAGGGTGATATTAGTATCATCGCAAACTCAATCAGCGAGATTGAAAGTATACTCAAGCGTGTCATTGCTGTGCAAGACGAAATCCTAAATTTCTGTGGTCTCTCACCTGACTCTGAGTGGCATGCCGCTGACACAGTCTCTCAATTCTTGAAGACTACAGTCGCATATTTGGAGGATATCCAGCTTCTTGAAATGTCCGGAGGAGTTGTAGAGCTTACAATAGCACAATGGTTGGGAGAGCTGATGTATCAGAAGGGAATCAAGATTTGAGTAGCATACATGATTCGTGACTACAGCCCGAAATTCAATTTAATTGTGACAACAGTGCGTGGTTCTACGATACTGACTACTGCTATCGGGTAGGGGGGATATATCACACAAATTGGAGAAGGAACGGTTACAACAGCGCGCGCAGAAATATCAATACCTGGGACGCTTGGCAGGGCGACGACGACTCTTTCTAACATGTAGCTGCTCATCCGGAGACATGCTTTCATTATCTGTATCATTAGCGTATTCAGAGCTCGACGCAGACCATTCCACAGCAGTGATTGGCGGGATAAGATCACTTGCTTGAGTGATGGATGAATGTCTTGTGTTTCGGACCACCCTAGAGATTGGACGGGGTGGCGGCGGGCGTGGGATCACTCTAGAAGCTGGCCAGGGTGGAGGGATCACTCTAGAAGCTGGCCGGGGTGGCGGGCATGAGATCTCTACGAAGACCTCAACACGACGACGAGTAAGAGGTGTAGCAGGAGGGGTAGCAAGATGGGGAAGCCCATTTCGGTCAAAGTCACCATTAGCAAATGCACGTCGCCTGTGGGAGTGGACTGAGCGATGTCTGGGTGCCTCCCCAATGACGATAGGGTCTCTTGACATGATGAGGCGTGTGCGAGCAGTGTCGCTTGTGACGGCTCGAATGGTAAGGGTGCCTGACTTGAGTGCATTGACAAGATTTTCATGGTGGGCACGTGTCAAATTGTGGATGCCTTTGGACCGAGTGACTGAAGGTCGAATCTCGCCGGGCATAATAGTTTCGTCGGGGTAGCCTTCAAGGAAAAATCCAAGCTGGGCTAGTTCCTTAGGTAGGGTTTTCCAAGGAAAGTTGTTTTTGGCACGTCCACGAAGGGTGCCACCAACAGATGCTAGAAGAAAGTCAAGATTAGTCTAAGAGGGAGGTGACGAGACTTACCGACAAGCACTGTCAATCCACCCATAACGCAAGGAATGCCATCGAGAGCCTTCCATCCATCGTCGACTTGGAGACCTGTGGTAAGCTCACTAACTCCACAATCTTCTCCTCCCAGATCCTCTGTCGACACTGCCGCATCTATGAGCTAGAAGCGATGATCAGGACCCAAAAATCAATTTGACTAGGTGACTTACTATCTGAGAAATTGTGAAAGAGTGCGCGTCCGTCTGTGTGGTAGCATCAACGTGTGGCGACATGGATGTAGTCGTCGTCCAACAGGATGTGATCGATAACAGGCCATAGAAACCTTCAGAACATGGATAAATAATTAGTGTATTTGAAATGTTGAGCTTCGAAAAAACGAGGGTGAGCTCTGACTTACCATAATTGGTGAATGACTCCCAAGAGGGTCGCGTACGCTTGGAGGCTCCTGCGAGGGTAGATGACTTATATAATATATTCCATTGGGATCCTCTGACAGAATTAAAAGTTAGGACAGAAGATTGACTGCATACCTGTGTGACAAGACACCGGTGGGATCCTCTACTTGAGTGAGGTGCTGGAGCACTTGGGGGAGCTGGCTGCCTGCTGGAGGTCTGGTGGCGTGTGCGACTTGATTAGCCAATAAGCATTCAAATAAAATTCACGACTAATAAAAAACATGTCTCAACTACGCTTGTCTTTACACTGACTTTGCAGACATCGATTTTTGAAATCTCTGTCATTTGCCGGTTCGATTGGTACCAATATCTCCCAATGTTCGAATGAAGGAAGTCCAACAATGCAATAAGAAACTAATTGTGTGCACACCTTTCATTGAGTCTTTACGTCTCTACCATCTGTATGGGTCGAAAAGCCAGATATCTTACCTTGGCAGAGAAAACTGCTGCATTGCACAGACAGAAGGTGAACCATGCACAGTCTGAGAGGTATGTCGTTATACTATACATACAGTCAGTATTCTTAACCTTCAAATTGTTGCTGGCAGGGGGAAAGCTACTCATCGACTTCAACATTCTCAAAACTATGCTAAAGCACACAGCTGCAAAGGCTCATCTAAGCCACCCCTAATATCATCCCAGCTTCCACCCTTACCTCGAAGTCTTATCAATCTAGCAGTCACCTCCCTTCCAGACGGCAAGCTATTTCATCTTGCTTCCCAAAGTGCTGACAATCTGGACAAATCAGAGCTCCCACAGTGGGACAATAATCCTCCATACACCATGCCTCCTCCATCCGATACCCGAGCAGAGGTTCGTTTCACGGAAAACCTTGTACAGGTCATGCACGGCCGTAACTCACGCTTGGAGAAGGAGGAACTACAACAACGTGTACAGAAGTACACCGCAGGAGTGCTAAATCTTTGTACAGAGATGAAAGATGCTATTGGCGTGCTGCTAGGACAGTGGTACATATTACAAGTTTACATCTCTGGTACGAAGGACTGTGATAGACACTTCAGGATGGCCCAATGCCTCTTACAATGGCGTGCGCGCAGGATTTATCTCTATCACACCGAGGTTCAGAAGATGTTGAGCGGACTCAATCCATACATTTAGCTACACAATCAGAATGTAGGGATTGATACTACAAGTGTGCGAAGGTGGTAACGAAATGCAGATATATCATCTTCCTTCAAAGCCATACAGTGGCATCCACGCAATGTTGCTGTGATCATTGCAAGCACCCATACACCGCAGTCATAGCCATTAGTCTGAACAGCTGTTGTCTGAGGTTGAATTAGAACACATGTACATGTCCGATTTATGACATACTTACTATCAGCGGACGTGCAATCCAATTGTCAAAGTCGATATCAACTCTGAATGCACCATCATGTTGCCGAGTGATGTTGAAAAGTCAAACGATCAATTTCATAATATCCTAGATGTGTTGAGTCTGGATGAACGATAAAAGAGGAACTACAATGGTGCTCACTCTGACATCGCTCTTCCAAGGTCATTGCTCGGCAAAGCTATCGAATAGGTGAAGTTCCTTGCTCTGGAGGTGCACAATACATAGCACCCAATGACCAATGATTGAGGGTCTATGAATTGGTATGATCCACACGTCCTTGGCCCAATAACAAGTCCACGATATGTTGCACCAAAGCACGTCATCAGATGCATTGTACCGAATGCAGGGGAGGTCGTGCGTGGACAAGATCGCATATTGTGCTACAGCAGGAGAAGCTTGCAGAGACTCAGAATAAAGCAATGCTGCACAGCCATTGATGAGGCTGTCGTTCAGCAGTGCAGTAGGCGATGCGAGGATCTTGATATCCTTTGGTTCGAAAATTTGATGTGGGAATGCATCGTGGGGAGGACGAACCCTGGTGGTGATGACTCCAGGGACAATAACAGTAGTGTCATTCATTGGTGGTACTGGGTCAACAATGACTTGCTAGATAAACTATGAACACCCGGACAACTGCAAATGAAAGATTACTTACCTTGGGAGTGTGCCAGGTGATGAGTGCGCGAGGCTCGATTGCAATATTGATGTCTTCTTCATCTTCACTGTCAGGAGTGTCAATGTTTATTATGTCAGCAAGGGCAATGTGCTCGGGTGGAGGATCATCGAAGGACACAGCGATAACCTCTGGATCCTCTTCACCCTCCTCTTCGCCCTCCTCCAGGGTAGTGGCACAGGATATCGATGTTTGAGGAATCCAGTGAAGCGCAGTGTCTTTGGAAGCACCTAAGATCCGCATCGCTAACGATTCAGCATGTTTTGCATGGGACTCAAACCGTAGTGATGATGCAAGTGGGTTAGACCAACGGATTTGAAGATGTTGGAGATGTTCCCGCCGCTGACGTAGTAAGATAGAAAATCTGATGTCTGTGAAGAAATTAGTGCATATGTCAAAGATGGATGTCAACAAAAATACATACTTTCAGGCAACTGCAGGGCGAGTTCTATTGCAGCAAGTTCATCACCAAACCACCTGCAAAGATTGTCAGCTTCTAGCCCAAGACGTCGCTGCTCCTCAATGCATCTATCGCACTTTAACATAGCGCGTATCCCATCACGAATATCCTGATCATCCAGCCAACGAGGAACCTCCCCAACTGAAGGCGTGATCCAAATATCCTCCATCAGTGTTTGATCATTGCGGAGTTCATTCAGCTTGGTGGGGAGAGGCATTGGAAGAGGAATACCACAGCCTGGTTCATATAGTTCTTCGAGGCATTCGCAGTATCCATTGAATTTACGTAGTGTGGCCAGCAAGGCTGGTTGTTGCTTCGATATGGCCTTTCGGGTCTGCTGGTGAAGTTTCGTCCCTGCAAAGTGTTAACACACATCATGAAGCAAGTCTAGCCCCCTACCTAATGCTTGTTGTGTGCCACCGATGGCACGATCGAGCTTGTCCCATTCAAAGAAGCTTCCAATTGCACGCTTCCGAATGTTGATCTTGAGGTCGCGTGCCAAGAGAAGTGTCCGAACAAATTCGATGTTTATTCCTTCCAGCTCGGGGAACTTGTCGTGAACGTTGAGGGAAGCGTATAACACATCAACTTTGTCCATGAGGCGTTGGTGACTTCGTTCGAGGCTCTCGATCGCATCGAGTGTGCGTTGGGATACATTTCCCTTTGTAATAACCTCACTTGTTGCTTGAAGAGCCTTGTCAGAGGCATCGAGGTCACCTTGTAGGGCAAACACGGTGTCCAGCTCTTTCTTGAGCCGAGCAGGAGCATCTGTAGAACATAATCAGGCTCAGGCTGGACAATGCGAAAGAAAAAGAATGCACGAGCATGGATGGACAACTGTGACTGTCGCTGCAGAGCCCATTGATGTCGCAGATCTTCAATTGTCGCATCACACTCACTCAGCGTGGTCTGTGCAGCTGTCCCTTGTTCATGAATTCCCCACTTAAGGCGACGCCAGATCCAATCACCGAGGTCAGTGCGCATCTCAAGACCGATGGCAGCAGCTTGTCGGTCAAGTAGCCATAACCAACGCTGTCTCTATGGTAACTCGAACATCAGTAGAGATGAAACAAAATTTTGAGGATACATACAGATGAGGAGCGCTGAATACCTATCAAGCGGATAAATCTTGACCATAGCCTCTCGGTGCCTTCTCTGTCTGAAAGGCCAAGGCCTTCGCATATGCGTGGGTTGTAAACAAGTTGGCACAACCATTCGTGGCCATAGGCATGCATGGCCGTTGTTGCAAATCGCAAGTGCTTCGTCACGGCTTCAGGAAGTATGTTGTACTTAAATGGATCAGCAACGAGGTTCGAAGAATCACAAAGATGACTCACCTGACTTAATGATCGTGAGAGAACACATCCCACGTCATACAGAGTGACAACTGTTGCACTTTGAGGTAATAACGCAAAAAGGTGATCAATAAGGGCGATGGCGTATTTCTGCTGCTCACCTGGAGTGTCAATGTTTGCAAAGAAGAGGGGAATGTCGTGGTGACATATTAATGCCATGACTCCCGTGTCATCGAAGCTATCCATGGACGCTTTTTGCTTCTTTCCATCGGCGGCTTCATATGAATTCTTGCATAAGTCAATGGCCTCATGGGGTATAAGTGGTGCATGCGGTTTCAGTGCAGACTTGCGACTCTGATCAATATGACGCCCAATGTCATCAACCTGAGCTTTAGGTAAGAAGTAAGAGGGATCATAAAAATGGGGTGAATCGCCTGCTGAACGCCAATGTCGACGATGGAAGTTCCCATCAGTAGCAACATGAATATCTCCACCTTCTTCCAGCTGCCTTCCAAATGAGACCCCCCCAAAACAAGCAGGACAACACTGAAGAAGGATTGTGGCACAGCGCTCACGCGGAACCACGTCTACAGTGGGCGCATATGATGCGGGATGCTCTGGGGGATCTCGAGAGGCATCTACCAAGTCTCGGCTTGCTTGAACAGTGCATTCTAGCTGGGATTCGAGCTCCACCTGTAAGACATCAAACCATAAGATAGCTTGACCAAGACTTCACCGGAAAGGTTCTTGGATAAATTCACCCTAAGTTGTGTCAGATCTGAAGGTAAGTCAACTTTGATTCACGTACCTTAGCATTCGTCATGCGGAAACCTCTGCGGATGTAGTGTGTGTGCAGGGCAGATGCGAGAGCATTCACAGCATCACATGAGCACTCGAAGAGCGTTCGATAGAAGGTGAGTAGCTCAGTAGATACTGCCATGCGTGGCTGGGAGGGGGAAGTTGGGAATAAACCGTGAAGAACCAGGACTTGAGGTGCGGTAGCACATCTGCAACTCAAAATGTCGAGGGTTGTGAAGCCTCGAACATCTTTAGTGACTTGAAGTATTCGATGCACAGATTGAGACTTACCATCGAAGAACAAGCCAATCATAGTTGTGCGTTTCTGTGCACACTTCTGCAAGTGACATGCAGACAGAATCGTCGGAGGTCGCTCGACAAATTTTCCAATGGTCCTCTGAGTATACTTGAGCTGAACATTGACGAGAGTGGGTATCAGTATCTTCCAAGTGTCATATAATTGTGCGGCAGTGATGTCAGGTAGAATGCGGCGATTTGGAATGAACTCAGAGGTGTTCAGCGGTGGAATCGAGTCTTGAGGCTCAGTAAGCGGTGGGACTTCATCTTCGAAGAGAAACAAGTCCTCGCAAGCATCAGCAGGCATGTTCTCCTCAGGCAAGACAGCGGTAGGTAACGTGTCCAGCTGGCATGTGGTCGTTTGTTCAGAATTTAGTTTTCCTGCGAGGAGAGTTGCCAATTTGGCCTGCAACTTCAGTTGCTTTGCTTTCTGGCCGGGGAGTTTTACTAATGTCTGGGTTTTGCGTTTGTTCCTTGGTTTCCATGGACTGACAAACTGAACACCCAACCCAGACATTGTGGGCTGGGCTGCATGAGTATCTGAGCGCGGAGCCATAGAGATGAAGGTAGAAAGTAACTTGTAAATTTTTATTTGTTAATTAAAATACATAGTACGTACAAATTCACGTTGAGGTATGGAGGTCCCCATGCCTCAAGGGCAGCGCGAGGTATCCAGGCATCCTGGAGCCAGGAGGTGGAGCACGCGAGCAGCCTGGCGGGAGGGCAACGAGGTAGTAGCAGGAGGGCAACGAGGTATGATATTATTTTTAGAACGAATCCTAAATTAGATTGGAGAATTATAGGCCTTTCAGGCTGGTTTCCCATAACATAGAAACCCAGCCTGAAAGCCTACCTTTTGCCTCCGGAAACTGCTGCCTGAGGTGGGATAGAGTCCGTCGCTATTTCTTATCCCTAACATAGACCTTTATAATTGACTAGCAAGCCGTACTTTTTACATTATAATGATCACGAATTTTCAAACCTGGTATCCTTTAGAACTATCAGGATCAACGACAATCACTGAATATGTGCGCAGTTACATGCGCCACATGCCAAATTGCTCTTTGAATGTAATCTCAGGCCTGTTTGCTTCTTTACGGCCTCAATCTGCATATTAGACGCCCAGGGCATCAGGGACTCGGACCTGCCACTGCATATGAATAATCATGTATGCTCCATTGCAAACGAACTATGTACTTAGGTGTTCTCAGGATGTAGTTTGGCAATAGCCACGAATCAAAACAATGTGTTACTCAACACGGTCCAAGCACACATGTTGACTCTACTCTACTAATGCAGACACACGATATCGTCCTCTGCAACCACCTTGGGAGCACATGGTGCTTCTTCATGTCAAATTTGAAATCTTGTATTTGCGAGGGTCATTTACAGGGTATGTATGATATATGAGGCTATGATAATGTGATCATCAACGTGGTGTAAAAAGACCATTCAGCTACAATATGTCTAGGGTCCTGATGCTCGTAATGTCAATCGAAGCCAGATCTTTCACCTGTGCAATGATATATTGGTCTGATGCGACCCTCTTGTATTCTCCAACGTGTTGCTGCACTACTAAAAGTGCGCTGAAAGCCTGCCCAAGGTGAACCATCAAACACAATGATCGTGTGTGAACATCTGAGTCAACTGACAACTCCTCTTCTCCGGGTGAGTTGCTGGATGACGCTTCAGTGTCATCCAATCCAGACTGGGTCTCAGACCAATCCCCTATGCTCTCCCCTTCACCTGTAAAGGTGAGCTGCTCTGAAAAATCAGGCAGCCCAAGGAGATGACGGTCCCATGGACGGACAAGAAAGAACATCTGCTGAGTGGGCCTTGTGCATGAGAATTGAATTAGGGTCTCATCCGTGGTGATCAGCAAGTCTTGAAGCCCATTTGCTTTCACTCCATACATGGAATGGGCAGTATGACCTTGCTTCCATTTGATTTCTGTGACCCGGAATGCGATGCAAGGCAGATGGAGTCTGCAGTTGGCGAAGGGGGGAGCATTCATGTTCTCGAGCATGTTATACAACTTTGAAGCTAAATCTATGGGCACATTTCGCAACGAAGAGACGGCTGTCTGAATCTCATCTTCAGACAATGATGGTAGGGAGCATGGCAGGGCCGCATATGAGATGATGTTGGCTGGAAGGCAACTATTGAAGTCGGACGATCGTCCGACCCAGTCCAGGGAACTGATGTCGCCTGATCTAGCCACGATCTCCTGCAGGAGCCGTCCAAGCGCATTTTGCTTCTTCTCGCCATAGATTACAGGCAGGTGGATGCCAAAGATACCAAACAACGAGTACGTGATGTCTTCCTGCATCGTGGTGACACATTTTGATGCCCATCGCAGCTTTTCTCAAGCGTCTCTCATCCCTGGATGGAAGGAGATCAAGGCCTGTGTATCTATTCCCGTCGCATCCTCCAACTCCTTCATGATTGCTGGGGATTCTTTGTGGTTGGGAGAGCGATCGTCCAGATATAATGACCAGTCGTTCTGATAAAATATAACGACTTTTGGAGTGATGAATTCTTGAAAGGTCCATCCTCGTTCGTTCCAAACACTACTCGCCAGTGCGCCGAACTGGGATGAAGGAGGAACATCGGATAGATAGACTATGGTGAGCGCTGAGTGGTGGTACCAGACAAACATGGAATTGACCGATTCTTGAAGCTCGACGTTGTTGCTCTTGTCAATGCAGCATGTATCCATCCACGCCCATAAATACCCCGCATCACGAGCTACCTTGCAAAACGACTGCAGTTTTGCGGTGCCACCGAGTCCATCCAACTCGTACACCATTTTGTCCTGGATGTGGTGCAGCAGTGCCTCCATCTCTTCCCACCTATGTGATAGCAAAACACAACGGAAGTGTGTTGCCATTACCTCCTTGATGTGTTCCATTTTGAGATCCGAACAGTTCATTATGGATGACAAAAGCTCCTTGTATTCTGGACTTGTTTTGAAGGAGTTTAGCTGTGCTGCTCGGTCGCACAGAATCCCTGTAGAGGTGTTGAGCAGACGAAGGGGGGCGTTGCTGAGTTCAATCCAAACCGCTCTTTGAATAGAATTTTCTGCTTCCAATGGACAGACGTACTGCTGACGCAGATCTGCAGCATGATGTAGGTATTTCGAGGCGATACAGCAGTGTTCCATGGCTTACCTTGTATCTGCACTTCTGGAGCGTCGTCCAACTTGGACAACATGATTGTGAAGGCCTCGATGGCTTCATTGTAACGTTGCGCACCACGCAGCGCTGAGTGTGACAAATGGTACCCAACATGAGATGAAGGGTTGAGTTCGGTGACCTATGCATCGCTGAAGTCAACATTGGCTATAAAAATGTGGATGTCATCGCACCTTTTGCGCGTCGAGGAGTGCATCCTCCCACATCATTTTACTTAAATTTGCCTGGCTGCGACTTGCAAAGAAGATATCGGATGCAGAATCCAGGTCGATCGCCATCGAGTATAGGTCAATAGCCTTGTCGTAATCGCTTGCAGTGAAGGCAGCCTCTCCATTGGCAGTGCAGAGTGCACTGCATTGCTGTTTGAAATCTGAGAAGAATACAGGTGAGGATTGTCGCCTGCACGACATTACGGGGTTCTAGACTCGCTGTTGGACCAATCGAGGCAGTCGGCTTTGGTGATTTCATCAATCATGTGTTGGTATGATTTCATGGCATCTTGGAGTTTACCCACCTGAAGGAGTGCATCATACCGTTTATAGTGTGCCTTTCGCCACAACGACTTGAGATCCCAGCCAAAGAGCTGGACAAGGAATTCGGTTATGAAAAGCGTCATATAGGCATCATCTTGACGTACCACCACCAAATCTTCATATACTTCATGAATGTCCGATTCCGATGATAAATCGCTGGAGTCGAGCGCGGTAGTGAAATGGTCGGCGGCTTCGTTGTAGCATGCGCCATCCAAGGCTTTGATCCCGAGTTGAACCTGTAGATATGCCTAATGTGCGAGTTGTAAAGATGAGGCCTTGATGACCAAGCATGGATGACACTTATTTGCACGATGCCACATGCGAGAGTGTCAGCATTCGGACAACTGGCAGCGAGCTCTTTGAGGAGCAGGTTTGCCTCGTCATTTTGATCTGCATTGAAGAGCGCGATGGCCTGAAATACGCGATGAAGGGAAGAGTATGCGAGGCAAATGTAACATACCTTGATCAATAGCAGAAAATGAAGGATTTCTGAATCCTGGTCCATGTACATGGATGCAACATCAAATGCTGCCCTCACATCCAGGACCCGGCCTTTTCCACAGAGGGCAATACCCTTGGAGATATAGCCCATCAACGAGGGCTGAATCCTGATGGACTATGTCACCGTTGAGTTAGCCCTGCATAAGGCGGCGATGATTCTCACTTTGATTGCGTCCAGAAGGGCGCGGTCCCAGTCGTATTTTTGGGCCATGACGAATGACTGATGGGCGTAGGAAGTATGGTTGTTCGGACTGGTGTTGATATCTTGAGTGAGCAGTTTTTTGGCGGTAGATAAGTCTCCATTTAGACATGCAATATGGGAGGTCGTGATGGCTAGGATCTGCACGAAACATGCTCTAATTGTGGTATATATGATTGAAGAATGGAAACATGCCTTTGAGCGATGGACGTAGGGGGTATGGTTGTTCGCATCAGTATTGATATCTTGCATGAGTAGTTCTTCGTCAGTAGATAAGTCTCTATCTATGCATGCATCCCGGACTGTTGTGGTGGCAATAGTCTGCAAGAAGCACGCTCAATTTGTGGTATATGAGTCAGAGACGGAAACAAACTCAGGCTAAATCTTCAAAGCTCATCCCTCCACACATCAATCTTTGCAAGCAAGTCATGATTTTGCGAGTTTTTTGACATTTTGAGTACCCACCTGCAAAGATTGATATGTGGAGGGATGAGCTTTGAAGATTTAGCCTGAGTTGTTGGACTAGCAATATCTCAGCCAATCCTGGATCATTTTGCATAAACTTTTTTTTTGTTTTTGTCGCAGAATAAAGGGCTACCATCCCAGATACTCAAAACCCACCAAAACCCCGGGGGTATACCCATGCAGTTCCCTAATTGCCGCCTATGAGAAGGCGTGTGCCATCGGGCGTCCATGCGAGTGACGAGTTCAATGACGTGTGAGCCTTGAATGATGTTACACATTCCCTGGTGCCTGAATTGTAAATTTGAATATTTTTGCCTGTTGCGATGGCAAGAAGTTCTCCAGATGGTGAATACCATATGCAGTAGACAAATTGACACTCGATCAGATCTCCTTGAAACTGCCAGGTTTTGGTATTCCACAGTTTTGTCATTTTGTCCCAAAATGTACCAGTCGCCAGCACTGTTCCATTGGGAGAAAAATTCAGCGAGGTGATATATTTGGAGTGTGCTTTGATTTTGGTGAGTGATTCGCCAGTGTCTCCGTGCCAGATGATGACCACTCCGCTTGCATCACCACTTGCCATCAATTGCCCATCTCGTGATACAGCCACACTCCACACCTCATAGCGATGCCCCTCCAACTTCTTCAACACAACATCTGTCTTCAAGTCCCACAGATGAAGTGTTGTGTCGTACAAGCCCGTAACCATCCGACGTTTATCAGGGAAAACTGCGACTGCAGCTATGCATCCTTCATGGCCTTTGAACACTCGCAGGGGAGTGGTGATTGTAATGAGCTCCGACATTTTAACTGGATGTTGATGGTATGGAATATGGATGAGGCTAAACTTTGGAGGGATTATGTCTTTCTCTAAGCTGCAGAGGATGTATGGTGTGTTTTATGGTGCTTCACAGCTTGCCTCATTTCAATAGACGCCGAGGACATCTAAGGCTGTTCGTGCCCACGCCTCCATCACCATAATGCACGCACCCCATTGTCATAACTGCCGCTGTCCTTGACAGTATGCACATCTGCAGTGCATACATGTGTCCGACTCTTGTCTTCACAGCTTCCAAAATGTATCTCTTATCAAGTCGAGCAGTCCGTGCTTTCCAGCGCTCAAATCTGACTGAGACTCTATCCTGCATGAATACCATTGTTTTTTGTATCTAGCACCTACTCCAGCTTACCACCACGTTACTCCTTTGAACGCATGTATCTTACTGCAATATCACCTCTCCATCCAACAGACTCCCAAGATCCTTGTGTGCACAAGGTGCAACGGACTCGCCTTACATGTAACCTCTATTTGGCAGGTGGCAGGCCTCTTCCCATGTTGCATAATAAATCTGGAGCAAAATTGAATATGCTGACGGATAATGAAAGCCAACGACACTAAAAACAAAGGTAATACATGATTTCACCCCCAAACCATATCCGCACAGCTCTTAGCATTGCATTTTTATCAACTGCAATACCCTTTCCTTCGTGTGGCGAGGTGTGAATATGCACGAAAATACAGGGTGCCTGCATCGGGTGGCTCAGATAAAATACAGGGATTCTCGAAGACAACTCACGTCGTTAAGCCTCCCGTCCATTTCACTCCTTCAGCATCAGGCCCGACATTCCATCCTGGTGCACGTTCCAACTGAAAAACAGCTAGAATATTCACAACTGTGGCGAATAAAGAAGCATCGGCAACATGTCGTCCAACACTGCTGAAAGGTGAGGCAAACCCGTATATTTGCAAAAATCTAAAGTTCATACCAAATACGCCTTCCAAATCCAAAAACAAAGGAAATATCATCACTGGCAGGGTCATGTGTTGACAGCTCTTCGACGGCGACTTTTGACATGTGGCGCTCGGGTATGAACCTCGTTGGGTCAGGAAATTTATCTGGATTGCGCGCCATAAACCTGCATAAAAAGAAATGGTTATATCTGATCTTTATTCACATGATATGATGAATCACCATGCATTGGGTATTACAGTAGCCCCTTGAGAAACAGTTTCAGAAGAGGGATAGGTCTCTCAGTCCATAGACTGACCTTTTGGAATATAGTAGCCTTCGTAGATGTCGTCATTTACCGCGGCATGTGCAACGCCTAAATCCAGTCAGTGACCATGCTAACCAGAGTTTGATGAGTCAAGAGTGCTGACCCAGAGGGGCGACATGGAACCACCTTAGCGTCTCCAGTATGACGGCATTGATGTAGGGCATAGAGGCGCGATCATCTTAGTTGGGCAATCTTTCAAGAGTTTCCCCAATGACAGAATCAATCTCTGCTTGCACACATGTCTGCACCTCGGGATATAGAACAATCGCGAGCAGGAAGATGTATAAAGTGGATGCCATCTGGGCCTTTGGTCAGTATATAAATAAAATAGAAATTGTGTCAAAGTATACAGTTCCTGAAGCGGCTAGGAGCACGGAGAAAATCAGTTGTTACGACAAATGGTCGTGTGCGACTAGGATGATCTAAACAGCGACAACCACGACAGTGGTACCGAGTGCTGAGAGTCGTCGGCCTTTACAGACAAGCAAAGGTTGCGTACTCGAACGTAGCTCGTGGTGGTTAACGAGGGTTTACGCTGAGATGATAGCAGGGTTTACAGACAGTGAGAGGCGTTACTGAAGGTACGAGTCGATGTCGAGCAGGTAGCTTTAGCGGGACAAGGAGTTCAAGGGTAAACCTAGTAAGATTAAAGTAAGGAGCGTCTACTTTAATCTTCGACTTTATATAAGGCTACTCTTCGTATCTAAGCTCAGCCTAAAGCTGGGTTCTAATCTGCTTATCTACATGAGTCATAGATAGTGTCCATGAGGCGGGCTTCTATCGTAGCCAGGATCCATGTGGTATCCTTCTATCAGTACATGAGGCAGCGCGAGGCTTGCCTTCTATCATCCTTGAGGCAGCACGATGCTTGCCTTCTATCTTCTATCAGTCCATGAGGCAACACGAGGCTTGCCTTCTATCTTGATAACATTAATAGGTCTTCTAGACCTATGTCGTCATGTATCGTCACGTGCGGTCCAGACCGCTTATCTAAGCCGGCAGTTGCCGCTTATCGTCTATCGTCATCTATCGTCATCTGTCGTCACAGAGCTAGTGAGGCTCCGGTATCGTCTATAGAGCTGGTGAGGCTCCGGTATCATCTATAGCCGTGCGTTCAGCAGAGGGCTGTCGTCTATAGCCTTGCGGTGGCAGAGGGCTGGTCTGCTGGCGGGGGACTCGTGCCATGTTACTGTAACATCAGTAGAGATACATCAAAAATATAATGACCATTGCAGAGTTGTCACGAACCAGCATAACCAGTTGCACTGGATTCCTTGATCCCTTGCTCAGGAACAGCTGCCTCCCTTTCATCTTGTGTTTTGACTGGTATACGTTTCAATGCATCCGACACCACGGATGGTGAGCCGTTCCCGCAGCCTGAAAATCATCATGAGCCTCATCTAAATAATACTTCGATCAAAAGGCACTTGGAACTTGCCATGTTGTTCTTCACATGTTCAAACGGCATGTCCACAATCATGGGAACGAGGGTTCTCTGGACTATAGCATCCCGTACAAAGCTCGCTCCAGGGAGCCAAGGAGGAAGTTTTTCCACTGTGAGTGCATTAGAATAGAACTACAGCTGATCGAAGAAGTTATACGCACATATGGGGAACTGTGTTACAAAAGCTGCGACTTCAGGCCTGAATAATTTTATATCTATCTCAAGTGAGCGTTCAATGACCGCAAGGAAGGGATCATCAACAGGCGCTATAGCATAATCATACATGATTGACATGATAGTAGACGTGCTGAAGCTGCGTAGAAAGTATTGTTCAGCCACGCAATACATGAAAGGAGAAATTGCTAATGTGTATAAATGGGTTCCATACACCTCCGGAGAGGCTAGTAGGTTTAGTATCAAAATGCGAGCATTGCGTATTTGTATCGGACGGAAGGATGACACTGCTTTTAAATGGAATGCTTCATGGAAGATTCGCCTGTCTGTAAAGACATGATAAGTGCGATAAGAGAGCTCGAAGGTATGATATACTAACGAAGTCTCCACTTGTCTGAGTAGGGTAGAAAAGTAGTGGAGTAGTCATGACCAACACTAGGACTCGTTTAACAATGGGTAAATCAAAAGATAGAAGGGCCTCACAAGTCAAGAATATGCACAAGCCCTGGGGGTCTTGTGGAATAGTTGTGTGAACGACGGTCAAGCAAGTCATGCGCAACTCTTTCAGAGTTGATGATCATGATATCCTGATTAAACAGTCGGGTGTAAACGATTTCCCCTGTGTCACAATTCAGCACATCCAGATTCACATGTCGCAGGTTCTACGCACCATACTCGGTTCCCCATCTTGTGTATGCTAACCATGGATGATCTGGGTCGATTCCGATCACATTTCCAACAACAGGGAGAGGTGGAGGACCAGGGGGTAAAGGATGCTTCTTAGTGTGTCTCTTCTTTTGCAAGGATTGCACTACCACGACAGATACAAGCGCTATGAGGGCAAGTGTGAGTGCTAGTGTTGGGGCCATCGCTCGAACCGAATAAGTGACTGAAGCGCCCCCATATCATATGTGCCTGGATTTTGTGCGGCCGGTGACCCCATCAATGCTGTGGGGCTATGTCCATTGTTGTCCCCGAAAACTTTGGCCAAGTGTCGATTCTTGACGACCCCAAACCCCTTGAATAGTGTCTTCGAAGGACAGCTTGGCTTCAGTCTGTGGAGATCGATTGTCACGGTGTTGGACCTGTACTAATCTGTACGGCTAGACTGTAAGTACATCATTCCATACGCCCATCAATGGTACCTTTAGTATTACGGCCTATATACAGTCGGAAAGTGTGCCGGTGTAACCTGCCCTGAACTGCCATGTTCTGCAGGACAGCCACAGCAACGACTTAGTCTTAGCTTAACATCCAAAACCATTTGTCACAATAAGTTATTTGATATTGATATTGTCTTGCAGCTTTGATAGAACCCTATCCATGTGCGACAAGCAGCCAGATTAGCTGGATACTGGCGGCATTCCTAATCACACTGGGCTGTTATAGAATGTCGCGGGTGAAATTAAAGGTCGTTGCTCCACTTCCTGATTTGCGTCATGAATGTGAACTCGTTTATGACAGCCTGTCTATCCGGTCGGCTTCAGCTTTGTTCATAGCACAAGATGTCACCTTGGCACTTTCAAAAATGATCGAGGTGACGATTGGCATGCGAGCACTTCAAGCTGCAGGGTGAGCGAGTACTGATACTCCCTCTTTTGTAGGTCATGCAATGCCATGACTATTTCGGCTGCAACCCTGGCCGATATCTACGATACTCATGAGCAAGCCCGTCTCGATGATACCGTGAACATGTTCACTTTCGGGCCTTCTTCATCTTGATGAGCAGTTTCCGCCTTACTCACCACGGGAAGCCCGGACATCGGATGGAAAGAAGCTTACCTCTACGTCACATGGCCCGGCGATTAAGGCCATCCTGAGTGTTATATGGACCAATTTTCACTTCAGATTGCAGGTCCTAGCTGAGAAGTCGTTGATGAATGTATGTGGTGAGCTTCTTGATCTTTTCAATCGTTTAAACATCGACATCCTAGAGTGATGCCACAAGGTCGAGCCATGCTCAAGGATCTTCGCCGAATACCGCCAGGCTTCTTCGATGGCGACAAAATGGGTCATCTGCATTTTTTGACTCTTGTGGCTATCTCAAAAGATAGGCATGTAGAGTCTGGATTCACTGGTAATCCCTGCCTCTCTTATTGAACTATTTATGTGGGCTTTGCTCGCATACATGATCAAGATCTGCTGTAGTCATCGAACATCGATCATTTCCTCCCCGACCGGTAAGGAGCAAGAGTCGATCGGGTACAAGGTGTTATACACTTGCCTGGCAGACGGCGCATAATACAACTCCCTCCAGAATTTAACATATAAAGAGTGGAGATACAACCTTGGAGGTGTCTGCGTGGGTGATGATTTATTCATCATTTGCGAGGGGCGGATACCGTGACAATGTAGCGAAATCTGGAATACGAAGATGGGCTTCGCGGTGCACGCCGCTTGCTTGATGTTATGTATGTGTTCTCCTTCCATGATTATATCCTTCTGTAATTATCGGATCTCCCCAGAACATCCGCCGCCCATACAGAAGTTGATGTGATTTGAACAAGAAGCCCTACGTATATATAGCGATAGGAGGTGCATCACTGAGTTGCATAATCGCTGTCGATTCCTCCACTTCCCCGTGGTTATAAGGACGGTCGTCATATACAGTTTACTAACACACTGCCCGAATCATGGCCCTTGCAGTTGATCGCCACCTTGCTATCTTCACTGGTGTTTCTCTTTCCTTTGTCGCTGTCAAGGCACTCAAGTTGTTCATCACAAAGCGACAGAATAATGTTACTCTTCCTCCTGGTCACGTGATCAGGCTAAGATCATGAATGCGTGCTCGCTACTCTTGAGTCTTGACTCTGAGCATGGCGAGCGGTTGTCACTCTCCTTCTCCAGAATCACCTGGCCCTCAACCGATAAGAAGACTCCACGAGTGCCTCATCAACCTAATTCCAGCAGGCAAAGTACGCGCTGGGTTGACACCACGGTACAGGCATGAATAAGTATCGATGAAAATCATCTCTAGATCATACATGGACTCGCTTCTGCGTTAAAAGAGCTGCTGGAAAATAGCCTCAATGACGGGTCTACTTCTATTCAAGTCACCGTCAAGGATGGCGGTAAGAAGCTGCTTCAGATTCAGGACAATGGCTGTGGTATTCGTGTATGTCTTCCTCGCATTCGCATCGAGGCTTTCCATTGAGCTTGTTGGAAGAAAGAAGACCTACCCTAGCTCGCTGAGCGTTTTACTACCTCCAAATTGACCACCTTTTCACAAGCTGACTACTTACGGGAGGCTCTGCCATCTATATCACATGTCGCGCACCCGACAGTGCCCATGAAGACCAAGTCAACCAACTGTGCTCGGAAGTATGTGTATAAAAATTGTGCACGGAACCAGAGCGCCTGCCGAGAATTCTACAGAGCTGCTTACGTTGATGGCGGTCTCGTCCCGTCGCAAGCGGGATTGGAGACTTCAATGGGTGCCATCATGCGCCACTACATCCAGAAAGTCATCGCGTACTCATTGTTTTGGCATCTTTGATGTCCACCTACCCGTAATATATGGCAAGAAAAAGTACAACGCGCTCGGGCGACTCCTGCAGGAGATCGTAGCACAGTCAGGCGACATTACTGTCCTTGATTGAGTCGTACAATCATCCGAAACTTTACGACCGGCTTGATCACACGAGCGCTGCTCATTTTGCAGCATAGCATTCCGTGTCACAGAAGTCAGTCTGAGCGATAGTCCACCCCAGGACATTCGAAGTCAAGGAGTCGCTAGGATTCAGGAAACTATTCGGGCAAGCTTTTTAGCCAGTCACGTGGTGTTGTTTTTAGCCAGCAAAGAAGTCTGAATTAGCCAACCAGTTTTATCCCGAACCCTAATCATCAGCTCCCTCTCTTGTAGGTCATGCACCGCCATGACTATTTCGGCTGCAACCTGGCCAATATCTACGATACTTACGAGCGAGCCCGTCTCGATGATACCACCAACATCTTCGCTTTCGGGCCTTCAGCTTGATGAGAAGTCTGCACTCTACTTACTCGCCGCTGGAAGCCCGGACATCGGATGGAAAGAAGCTTATATCCGGCGTTACATGGCCCGGCAATTAAGATGATCCCGAGACTAATCTAGTTGGAGGTCGTAGCTGAGAAGTCATCAATGGATGTACGTGACAAGTTTTAAGCCGTTTTAACATTGACATCCTAGAGTGACGCCACAAGGTCGAGCCATGCTCAAGGAGTACCGCCCGGCTCTTTCGATGGCGACAAAATGAGTCATCTGCGTTTTTTTTTTGACCAACTCTTGTGGCTATCTCAAAGATAAGCATGTAGCGTCCAGATCTGTCCAGATTCATCTCCTCCCCGACCGGTAAGGAGCAAGAGTCGATTGGGTACAAGGTGTTATACACTTGCCTGGCGGACGGTGCATAATACGACTGAGGAGCGGAGATACAACCCTGGAGGTGTCTGCGTGGGTGATGATCTATTCACCCAATAACACAATTTGGGATGGGCGGATATTGTGACGATGTAGCAAAATCTGGAATACGAAGATGGGCTCCGTGGTGCACGCTGCTTGCCCGATCTTACACCTTTTTCATATCTTGTGTATGTATGTCTTCTCCTTCTATGATTATATCCTTCTGTCAGCTTCGGATCTCTCCAGAACATCCGCCGCCCATGCAGAGTTTGATGTGATTTAAGCAAGAAGCCATACGTATATATAGCTATAGGATAGGCTCGTGACCAGCCTGGCCTAATACTACCACGGTTACACAAGTGGTGTAGCCAGGCTGGTCGATCTCGGAGTGGCGTGGCAGGGCGGAGCGAGGAGTTTGAAATTTGATAGGTGCCGGTCGTGCCGGTGGTAGTTACGATCATATAGCACAAGTTATGCGTCTGCTCTCGCTCAGACTGTACTCTATGTTAAGTTTCCACCATGAGTTCTGTACGACCTTTATCACTTGCTGCTCAAGATACAATTGAGAATCTCCCAACGGACTTTACGGGGGCCCTCTCAACGACACAACACCAGCAAGTTCTCGAGGCTTTCTCGCGACTCAATCTTCTTTCCCAAGGATCACAACGTCCGAAATTGTTCCAGCTCAGATGCCTCATATCATTACTTTCCGCGAGACACGTTGTACTTCGAGCTGCGACAGGCTCTGGAAAGACCCTTGCTATGATTCTCCCTCTACTCCTTTCTCCCAACAAGACAGCTATCACTGTCACACCTTTGAAATTGCTGCAGCGAGATCATGTACGCTAAAGATACGACATTTTCACTCACTCGGATTGTTCTGGGAGCGAACGTTTGAAATCTGTGACTCGATCACGGTACAGTACTGTTCATTTTCATCAACTTCGCTATTGACTTTGTTGAAAATACAATACAAACACTTACGGTCTCGGCCCCATGCTGATGTTTTTTCTCTTTCGCAGCTCGCACTGTCTGCATAGCTGGCAGAAGAATGCGACGTAGCAATGGAGTGGTTTATTGTAATGGCTTTGTCAACGATGTATCGAGATCAAACGAGAGGAGTAGTTCGGGGGTGACATCTTTTGATGACATGCGAAAAATGTTCTTAGCGGCCTCCATCTCAGCATCAATATCATCAATGACCATTGCAATAGCAAGGGGTCGTAAACTGACGTGAAGTTGCTCACTCGCTCGCTCGTCCATGTCCAACACATTCAGAAATTGCACAAGTGCCTTGCTTCGAAAGAAACCTTCTCTCCAAGTTGCCATGGAGGGTCTCTCCAAGTTGCCATGGAGGGTCTTTCCGAGATTGAATACAACATGAGGTCCATGACTGTCATCCGCAATCCACGAAGTATTTTGAGGACAGCGATAATTTTTCCTTCCTCGTCGAGGCTGGAAGGATTGATCATCCAAGCCAAAGGTTCAGGCTGCTGATACATCATCACGGGTGGGTATAATGCATGAAATGGAATCATTTTGATTGTCCTGATCAATGATTAGTGCTCCGGCGCGATGTACTGTTGTATTTGAGAGGATACTGTACTTTTCACGGTACGAACGAAAGAGTCTGTGCTGTTGACAAGTAATGTTACCCAAAACGGCATACCGGCATCTGCCAAATTTCAAACTCCTCGCTTCGCCTGCCAAATCACTCCGAGTTCGACCAGTCTGACTACGTCAATAAATTCTCACCATCTCAAATTGACGTATGTAGTCAGACTGGTTACGAGTCTAGCTATAGGAGGCACATCACCGAGTTGCATAATCGCCGTCGATGACCGGGACCCCACTTCTCCGTTGTTATAAGGACGACCGTGTTATATACAGTTTACTTACCCGCTGCTCGAATCATGGCCCTTGCAGTTGATCGCCACCTTGCATTCCTCGCTGGCATTTCTCTTTCCTTTGTCGCCATCAAGGCACTCAAGTTGTTCATCAAAAAGCGACAAAATAATGCTCCTCTTCCTCCTGGCCCAGTGCCCCTCCCACTGTTGGGGAGCGTCTTATCTATAGACGCTTGCGAGCCTTGGCTGACTTACACCAAGTGGGGTGCTGTGTATGGTACGTGAACAGATAGTATAGGACATACGTGGTATGAATCATTATGTCAGGGGACTTGGTTTTCGTGCGAAGTCTAGACGAGGAAATGGTCGTGGTCAATTCTCAGCCCATTGCAGAAGCATTACTGGACAAGCGTTCTCGGATTTACTCCGATCGACCATACCTAGCAACACTCGAGCCGTGAGTTCGTTCAGTATTCCTTTATTCAATCAATCTGAGGTTCTCGCAGATATGGGTTGTCGCTCAACTTTGCATTCATAGCTTATGGCGATGAATGGCGTCTCTGCAGACGACTTTTCCACCAAACTTTCCGTCCCGAGTCTGCAGCAAAATTTCGCCCAATGCAAATCCAGCGTGCTCGTGAGATTGTCATCAACCTAGTCAATGACCCCGAAAATTATTACGACCACTTTGCAACGTTAGTGAATGATTTTTACGAATTGAACTATTATTTACCTGTTCACAGATTCTCGTTATCTGTTGTGATGTCAACAGTATATGACTACGATATCGGTGCTCGTGATGATCCTATGGTGCAGACCGTCATAAAGGCACTGGATCCAGGCTTGACCGTGTTGACCCCAGAAAGAGCATTATTGCTCAAAACCTTTCCCTTCTGTGAGCTCAACTCTCCTGGATGAGACAACGTTAACATGACACGCACTTTTGTTGGATGTAGTACTAAAGGTACCTGACTGGTGCTGGGGATCATCGATCAAGCGTAGTGCTCGAGGTTCGAGGGAGCGCCTCAATGCAATGGCCGACATGCCATTTCGATATGTGCAGCAGCACATGGTGGGTGTTTATGTTTCTCTTGATTCTAGACATTGACTCGGCTCTTTGCAAGGCCGACGGCTCGTCCCTCGCTCGGTCTTCGATGGTTGCAGAAAATTTGCAACGGATGGAGAGGCAAGAGGAGGCATTCAAACCTGCATTCGAGAATGCGTTGAAGAAAGCAGGTACTACTGCTATTATAGGTAAGTCAGCCTTTTTACGAGCAACGTTGTACTCTCAACATACACTAATATCACACAGCTTCATATGAGACGGTAAATGGACAACTCCATCGTGTTGACCGCTGCTTATCGTCGTCACAGAGTGCAGCAACTTTGATGGTTTTTTTCCTGGCCATGGTATTGTATCCTGAAGTTCAGAAACGCGCACAAGCGGAAATCGACTCAGTGATTGGAAAAGAACGGCTGCCAACGTTCGAGGACAGAGCATCGCTACCCTATATCGATGCAGTTTTGCGAGAGACTTGGCGATGGCAGCCTGTTACGCCTCTTGGTATTCTTCCCCGCCAAATGATCTGGCCTGTGCTGAAGATGACCACATAGGCGTACCACATGCTACCTCGAGTGATGACGTATACAATGGGTATTTCATTCCAAAAGGTCCGCTGTTTTTGTTCCGGAATCAACGCAATGATTATTTATAGTATCGTGCATCAGGCGCAATCATCACATACAACACATGGTCTGACATGTTCCTCCCAGCTTTTGTGGTACTGACTTGATTGTAGGGGTATTACACGGGATGAAAAGCGGTACCCTGACGCATCGAGTTTTATACCAGAGAGGTTCATCGACAGCGATGGCGCGCTGACAAGTGATGACCCCGCACAATATATTTTCGGCCTTGGCCGGCGTATATGTCCAGGTTCGTTAACTTATTCTAATCGTATAAAAGATTCACCGACAGATAGACCTTTATCAGGGCGGTATAACGCTGATTTCTCCGCGTGGGCTGCCATTGCGACCATGTTAGCCACGTTGAATATTTCTCCTGCCAAAGATGACCAGGGCAAAGTGATCAGCTTTACTCCCGAGTTCATCCCAGGAGTGGTCCGGTACTTGACTTTCTTCGTGTTATTCTACCCTCTCGTCACTAACCGTTTCGTTGCTTCAGGTTTCCTGCGACCTTCCCTTGCAGTATTTCGGCACGGTCTCATATTCATTCAGACACTGTGGATAGTTGGCGAACTGCCGAGTTTTGACAGGAGGGATAACAGTTTGCTATCCGTGATCCTATTGGGAGCAGCTAGAGGCAACGTAGTACTAATCGATTGAGTACTTCCTGCCAGTGTATACTAGGTCAGCAGACGCGATGAACGTGTCCAGTTATTCGAGGGCTATGACATTTTGATGACAGGGTCCTTGCCATTTACAATATCGAAGTTCAACTTAAAGATGAGATCATCGGGGCTGGGTGCCAGAGGCACAGCTCCTTCGTGCTGATGGGTGGTTTCATGCTTTATGTGGATGGGGAACCCTGCCTCACCCTGCGCCCTGATTACATTCTTAAATTGATACATGAAAGGTGTACATGTATTGACGTCCCTACCCTAACGAAAAGCCAGATTCAAGACAAGAGCAAAGGTAATGCGATATCGAAAGGATTGGTGATGTTCCAGGTGGCCTGGGGTGTTATGCAGCTCTGGGTCATCACCCGCGCCATCTATCACCTCGAAACTATGCAGCTCAAAGTTTATATCATTGCTGATCCCGTCTGCCTTAGTGTCAGCGATAGAGACGAATTCACTTAGCTTCAGATCTTGCGTCAAGTCTTCCGCCCAGTTATAGAGCTGATAGGCTGGGCTGAGGTTCCCACATATCGAAAGCTCCGAGTTCCAACGTTTGATGGCAGCATCGAGCTCGAAATGAAGGTGCGGCAGCCGGCCTTCGGTACTTCAGTACTCAATTGTGGTACAAGGGGAGGATCAATGATGAACGTGAGATGGGGGGTGATGCCGTCTGCAACGGGATGCAATTGTGAAGGGTAAATTATAGATAGAGCACCTCAGCGACGACTTTAATGCATGAAGAAGACCGTGTGCATCCGTTCCTAACAGCCTCGCTTGAAGCCCTCGTGGCACCAGCACCAGCCGATCCTGTCAAGCTCTTCCTACTCAGCAGAGCAAGCTTCTTTCTTCGTGCTTTCCCACTATTCCCGCTCATCATTCTCTCGAAGCTTCAAAGACTTCTTGCATCATGGACATGTTCTTCTTCTTCAGCTCCACGAGCTCGCCCTGCCCTGCCCATCCTCTCCCTTCCCATTCCCTGTCATCCCCAAACTCGCTATCGGCGAGAACCCACTCTCTCACTTCAACAGCCCCATGTTCCACCACCCGTGACTGGTCTCCGATGGGAGCAGATGTGAATCTCAAGGTCAGGGCAAAGCTGAAGTCGGAGCAGATTTTGAGGTGGGTAAGAACGAGCAGAGTACATGGCGTTAAATGAGCTGTCAACGACGCCGGAGATGACTTTGATAGTGGACCCTGCGATGGCGTCGACACCATGTTCTACGCGTCTGCGGAGGCTACCGGGTGCGTCTACAGGCATGTCTGGCGGAAGTGTAGTGCGCATCGTTGAGATTGGGGCGAGGTTCCTGGTGCTGTAGAAAATAAATGTCAGTACATCGAATGGGAATGGATGTTAGAACATGGGAAAGGAACAGTAGTTTAAAGTAGGCAAACGAACGATATGAATGATCAAGAAGCTGAAACACCCACCTAACAATACCAACGCCTTCCCCAACACCCACAGCACCAAAATCCACTTTCTCCAAAAACTCCATGACAGCCCATCAAATTGATCAAACAGTACCACTCCTCTTCACCAGTGAACGCAGCATTATGGTAACGCTGGGTGCGAGACCAGGCGTGCGAGGTCTGATTTAACAATGGCAAATGTAAGAGATGGAAGGAGGACATCGCCTGATGCTGTCATCGGTCCTTGGACATGGGAGATGGTCAGTCGGGGCGAGGAAGCACGAAGTGGGATGGAGATAGAGGAGGATCCTGTAGTCGATGATGGTGCGAGGCGCTAGGCGAGAGAGACGACTTCTCAGGTGACCTGTGAGCAGCATCCTCATCGGATTGTGGATAACGCGTCGGGAGAAACAACGAGCGACACCCTCAACCAAAGTGCCGGCACACCCATGGAAAAACACTGCAAAGTGACCTTGTCTCTTGAGCCTGAATGACCGGATAGCATGAATGTCACAGACATACTAGTAGAGAGTGGACGACCAGAAAATAAATGAGAACAAACATCGAGCACTGGCGATGATAAAACTTACCTCATAGTACACCCTAGCAACTTCCTGGCGAGTCCGCACCTCACATTGCCATAAGGTTCTCTTGAAGACCCATGACTCCAACGAAACGGGCGCACTGATACTTGGTGCTTCGATGACGAGTTCGACGATGAAGGTAAGTCTATCCGGAAAATGCCGGATGACATCCAAATCGGTATGTTACGCTTAGCTACCAGTCTGTCACTCAACGACTTCGCACTATTGATCATTAAATTCTTCATTACACCTTACATCGTCTAGTAAGTTCACCGATGTACTGATTGATCATCGGCTCCCTCTACTGTAGGTCATGCACCGCCATGAATTTCAGCTGCAACCCTGGCCGATATCTACGATACTCACGAGCGAGCCCGTCTCGATGATGCCACGGCCCACCAAAATATTCGCTTTCGGGCCTTTAGCTTGATTAGAAGTCTGCGCTTTGGTCGTTGCTACTTGCCACTGGAAGCCCGGAAATCGGATGGAAAGAAGCTCATATCCGCGCCACATGGCATGGCGGTGAAGATCCTGAGTATCATATGGACTAATCTCCCACGTCAAGTTGCAGGTCCTAGCTGAGAAGTCGTTAATAAATGTATGTGACGAGCTTCTTGATCTTTTCAACCGTTTTAACATCGACATCGCCACAAGGTCGAGCCATACTCAAGGATCTCCGCCGAGTACCGCCAGGCTTTGTCGATGGCGACAAAATGAGTTGTCTGCATTTTTTGACCAACTCTTGTGGCCATCTCAAAAGATAGGTATGTAGAGTCTAGATTCACCAGTCCCTGCCTCTTTTATTTAACTATTTATGTGGGCTTTGCTCGCATATATGATCAAGATCTGCTGTAGTCATCGAACACCGATCATCTCCTCCCCAACCGGTAAGGAGCAAGAGCCGATCGGGTACAAGGTGTTATATGGCACTTGCCTGGCAGACGGCGCATAATACGACTAAAGAGCGGAGATACAACCCTGGAGGTGTCTGGATGGGTGGTGTCGATGATCTATCCACCCAATAACGCAATTTGCGATGGGCAGGTATTATGACGATGTGGCAAAATCTGGAACACGAAGATGGGCTCCGCGGTTTATGCTGCTTGCCCAATCTTACACCTTTTTCATATATTGTGTATGTATGTCTTCTCCTTCCATGATCATATCCTTCTGTGATTGTGGGATCTCTCCAGAACATCCGCCGCCTATGCAGAAGTTTGATGTGATTTGAGTAAGAAGTCGTATGTATATAAGCGATGGGAGGCGGATGTCCGAGTTGCATGATTGCCGTCGATTACCCCACTTCCCCGCGGTTATAAGGATGGTCGTCATATACAGTTTACTAACCCACTGCTCGGATCATGGCTCTTGCAGTTGATCGTCACGTTGCTATCCTCACTGGCATTTCTCTTTCAGTTGTCGCCGTCAAGGCACTCAAGCTCTTCATCAAAAAGCGACAAAATAATGCTCCTCTTCCTCCTGGCCCAGTGCCCCTCCCACTGTTGGGGAGCGTCTTATCCATAGACGCTTGCGAGCCTTGGCTGACTTACACCAAGTGGAGTGCTGTGTATGGTACGTGAACAGATAGCATAGGGCATACGTGGTATGAATCATTATGTCAGGGGACTTGGTCTTCGTGCGAAGTCTAGACGAGGAAATGGTCGTGATTAATTCTCAGCACATCGCAGAAGCATTACTGGACAAGCGTTCTCGGATTTACTCCGATCGACCATACCTAGCAACACTCGAGCCGTGAGTTCGTTCAGTGTCCCTCTATTCAACCAGTCTAAGGTTCTCGCAGATATGGCTTGTCGATTAACTTTTCATTCATAGCTTATGGCGATGAATGGCGTCTCTGCAGACGACTTTTCCACCAAACTTTTCGCCCCGAGTCTGCAGCAAAATTTCGCCCAATGCAAATCAAGCGGGCTCGTGATATTATCGTCAACCTAATCGATGACCCTGAAAATTATTACGACCACTTCGCAACGTTGGCGAATGATTTTTTACGAATTGAACTATTATTTACTTGTTCACAGATTCTCGTTATCTGTTGTGATGTCAGCTGTATATGACTACGATATCAGTGCTCGTGATGATCCTATGGTGCAGACCGTCATAAAGGCACTGGTTCCAGGCTTGACCTTGATAACCCCAGAGAGAGCATTAATGCTCAAAACCTTTCCCTTCTGTGAGCTCAACTCTCCTGGATGAGACAACGTTAACATGACACGCACTTTTGTTGGATGTAGTACTAAAGGTACCTGACTGGTGCTGGGGATCCTCGATCAAGCGTAGTGCTCGAGGTTCGACGGAGCGCATCAATAAAATGGCCGATATGCCGTTTCGATATGTGCAGGAGCACATGGTGGGTATCTATTTTTCTCTTGGTTTCAGACATTGACTCGACTCTTTGCAAGGCCGACGGTTCGTTGCTCGCTCGGTCTTCGATGGTTGCAGAAAATTTGCAACGGATGGAGACGCAAGATGAGGCATTCAAACCTGTATTCGAGAATGGGTTGAAGAAAGCAGCTACTACTGCTACTATAGGTAAGTAAGCAAGCCTTTTGACGGGCAACGCTGTGCTCTCGACATGCACTAATATTGCGCAGCTTCATATGAGACGGTAAGTAGACAACTCATCATGTTCTCCGCTGCTTATCCTCGTTAGACTGCGGCAACTTTAATGGTTTTTTTCCTGGCCATGGTATTATATCCAGAAGTTCAAAAACGCGCACAAGCAGAAATCGACTTGGTGGTTGGAAAAGAACGGCTGCCAACGTTCGAGGACAGAGCATCGCTACCCTACATCGATGCAGTCCTGCGAGAGACTTGGCGATGGCAACCTGTCGTGCCCCTTGGTATTCTTCCCCACCAAATGATCTGGCCTGTGCTGAAGATGGCATCATAGGCGTACCACATGCTGCCTCGAGTGATGACGTATATGATGGGTACTTCATTCCAAAAGGTCTGCTGTTTTTGTCCCGGAATCAACGCAATAATTATTTATAGTATCGTGCATCAGGCGCAATCATCACATACAACACATGGTCTGATATGTTCCTCCCAGCTTTTGTGGTACTGACTTGATTGTAGGGGTACTACACGGGATGAAAAGCGGTACCCTGACGCATCGAGTTTTATACCAGAGAGGTTCATCGACAGCGATGGCGCGTTGACAAGTGATGACCCCGCACAATACATTTTCGGCCTTGGCCGGCGTGTATGTCCAGGTTCGTTAACTTATTATAATCCCATAAAAGATCCACCGACAGATAGACCTTTATCAGGGCGGTATAACGCTGATTTTTCCGTGTGGGTTGCCATTGCGACCATGTTAGCCACGTTGGATATTTCTCCTGCCAAAGATGACCAGGGCAAAGAGATCAGCTTTACTCCCGAATTCATCCCAGGATTGGTCCGGTACTTGACTTTCTTCGTGTTATTCTATCCCCTTTTTACTAACAGTTTGTTGCTTCAGGTTTCCTGCAACCTTCCCTTGCAGTGTTTCGGCGCGATCTCACATTCATTCAGACCTTGTGGACAGTTGGCGAACTGCCGAGTTTTAAAAAGAAGGGATGGCAGTTTGCCATCCGTGGTAGAGGTGATGTAGCAATCGATCAAGTACTTCTTGCCAGTGTATAATAGGTCAGCAAACACGCTGACCGTGTCGTTTATTTGAGGGTTGTAACGTTAGGGTGACGGGGTGCTTGCCATTTGAAGGTGAGATCATCGGGGCTTGGTGGGCAGCCTGGGTGGCTGGGACATGTCACACGGTAGCCGAGGATCCGAGAGTTCTTGTTCTCGTGAAATTCGTAAAGTCTATGTACCCTCAAATTGCAAATAGCTTGAACAAGATGCATGCGGCTCCGAGACACCCCACTGAAAATGTCATGCGCAGTACTTTTCTGCGTCATCCTCTGCCTCGTTGGAGTGGTTCATGCTGCACCTATAACAAATACAACAAATACTACTGCCAGCGACAGTTTCTTGAAAGCCCCATCATTCACGACCAGAACCATGTGGACTATCATCTCTAGCTCCGTTCTCACTCTATTTGCGTGCATATATAGTGCTATTCACCCCAATATCCCGAGTCCTGAGGACAGACCCCTTCGTGTCCTCCTGCAGCGGCATGGCATCACGATTATGGCACTAATCGCTCCTGAACTGATCGTCACATGGGCTATGCGCCAATGGTTCAGTGCTCGCCGAGTTACAAGACAGTTCGAGAAATCAGGGTATACAAACATTCGTCTGGAGTCTGAAGGTAAGTTGTGCTTTTGGAAACTCTGTATCTCACAACTCACTATATGCATCCTTAGAAAAAGTGTGTGTTGAAACACCTGAGCAACGTAAATATCGCTCCCTTCATCTCATTGCAGTGCTTGCTAAAGGTGTATCATTCGCGCTAGTGCATTTCCCTGGTGCTCTTGCAAGGTGGGTCAAAAGGTCCGTTGATGCTTACTTCTCGAAGCAATCTGAAGGTACACCCGATTTGTGCTCACCTAAACGTTGACTCATGTGCGTCCTTAGATTATACATGGACTCAGACGCACAGCTTCTTTGTGCTGATGGGTGGTTTCATGCTTTATGTGGATGGGAAACCCTGCCTTACCCTACGCCCTGATTACATCCTCAAATTAATACACGAAGGGTGTATCGACATCCCTACCCTAACGAAAAATCAGACAAGAGCAAAGGTAATGCGATATCGAAAGGATTGGTCGTGTTTCAGGTGGCCTGGTTTGTCATGCAGCTCATCACCCGCGCCATCTATCACCTCGAAACCACGCAGCTCGAAGTTGGGACACTCGCTTTTGCAGTTCTCAATTTCCTGACTTATGCTGTGTGGTGGGACAAGCCTCTCAACGTGCAGTGCCCACATCCAGTGTACTGGAAGTCGACCGAGTCAAGGCCAGAGGATCACATTGAGTACGTATGCGCCTTAGCAATGATACCATTGCTGATTATGTCCGCCTTAGTGTCAGCGATAGAGACGAATTCACTCGGCTTCGGATCTTGCGTCGAATCTTCCGCCCAGTAATAGAGCTGATAGGCTGGGCTGAGATTCCCACATCTCGAAAGCTCCGAGTTCCAACATTTGATGGCAGCATCAAACTTGAAGGTTCGGATAACATGGTTCTTCGGCTCGCTGGATTGCTTATAGCCACTATCTTTGGCGGCATCCATTGTATGGCTTGGTTTTTTGCTTTCCCCGCATGCCAGGAACAGGCGCTATGGCGCATGAGTGCCATCGCTATAACTTGCACACCCTGGCTTAGTATCCTTACGGTATTAGTCTTTAACGTCCTGGACGCACTAGATGCGTGCTTCGATGCGGTTTATGCATTGTTTGTTATGTTGTACATTACAGCTCGTGCCGTCCTCTTGGTACTGATGTTCACCACCTTACGCGATCTTCCTCCTGACGTATACAAGGCCGTGTTGTGGACTAGTTTGGTGCCGCACTTGTAGTCCGTGATCACAACACTTCATACCTTTGTGAAACCAATAAGTACCACCTTAATCGTAGAATACCCTTGTTGGCTTTGGAGGCAATGAAGTTCACAATTGGTGGTTAGGCGGCTGGTTACATAGAACAAAATTGGCTAGAGTGAGATCATTGTACTTATCCGATGGCATTGGAAATTACGTGCCGTTGTACAACCTTGATACGTTATGATCAGCTCGGCCGAATTCACAAAGCGCTGACCGTAAGAGGGCAACATCGTGTTCTCCTCCCTCTGCTCAAATATTGAATTGGATGTACTCGAACGCGTTCGTACGATTCGAATGCAGAGCCTGTTCAAATGTGTGAAATATGTTTGGTGAACGAATCGATGAGATGAAGATCGTCAGGTATGAAAAGGACTCATCGTATTGGTGTCACGGTAGTTTGTGAATTCCGTATACTTAACTTCGTTAATTGTACCGGCAGCTCTGAATTATCTCTTGCGGGACCGATAGTTGGACTTTCATGTAGATGACAGAGTGACCGATCCATCGCACATGGATCGACTTCTATCAAAGCTGCAAGGCGTTATCAATATAAAATAGCTTATGTGTTGTGACAAATGGTTTTGGATCCGAAGCTACTGCATTGCTGTGGCTGTCGGTCACCTGCTGAGCATGGCAGTTCAGGGCAGGTTACACCGGCACACGTATATATGCCGTAAAGGTACCGTTGACGGCCGTATGGAATGGCATTATGGTGTACAGTCTAGCCGTGCAAAATATACAGGTCCAACACAATCGATATCCACAGACTGAAGCCAATTCTGTACTTCCACGACACTGTTCAAGGAGTTCGGGGCCGTCAAGAATCGACACTTGTCCAAAGTTTTCGGGGACGACATACTAATAGCCCCATAGCAATGATAGCATTGATGCGGTCACCGGCCGCACAAAATCCAGACACATATACGGGGGAGCTTCAGTTACTCATTCTGTTCGAGCGATGGCCCCAACACTAGCACTTGCACTCCTCATAGCGCTTGTATCTTTCGTGGTAGTGCAATCCTTGCAAAAGAAGAGACACGCTAAGAAGCATCCTTTACCCCCTGGTCCTTCACCTCTCCCTTTTGTTGGAAATGTGATCGGAATCGACCCAGATCGTCCATGGTTAGCATACTCAAGATGGGGAACTGAGTATGGTGCGTAGAGCCACCCACATGTGGATCTGGATGTGCTGAATTGCGACACAGGGGAAATCGTTTACTCCCGACTCTTCAGTCAGGATATCGTGATCATCAACTCCGAAAGAGTTGCGCATGACTTGCTCGACCGTCGTTCACACAACTATTCCACAAGACCCCCAGGGCTTGTGCACCTTCTTGACTTGTGAGGCCCTTCTATCATTTGATGTACCCATTGTTAAACGAGTCCTAGTTTTGGTCATGACTACAACTCTGTTTTTCTACCCTACTCAGACAAGTTGAGACTTCGTTAGTATATTGTCCCTTCGAGTTCTCTTATCGCACTTATCATGTCTTTACAGACAGGCGAATCTTCCATGAAGCATTCCATTTAAAAGCAGTGTCATCCTTCCATCCGATTCAAATGCGCAATGCTCACAATTTGATACTAAACTTACTAGCCTCTCCGGAGGTGTATGGAACCCATTTTCACACGTTAGTAATTTCTCCTTTCATGCATTGCGTGGCTGAACCATACTTTCTACATAGCTTCAGCACGTCTATTATCGTGTCAATCGTGTATGATTATGCCATAGCGCCCGTTGATGATCCCTTTCTTGCAGTCGTTGAACGCTCACTTGAGATAAATGTAAAAGCACTCAGGCCAGAGGTTGCAGCTGTTGTAACAGAGTTCCCCATATGTGCGTATAACTTCAATCAGCTGTAGTTCTATTCTAATGCACTCGCAGTGAAAAAAGTTCCTCCTTGGTTCCCTGGAGCGAGCTTTGTAAGGGATGCTATAGTCCAGAGAACCCTCGTTCCCATGATCATGGACATGCCCTTTGAACATGTGAAGAACAACATGGCAAGTTCTAAGTGCCTTTTAATCGGAGTATTATTTAGATGAGGCTTATGATGATCCTCAGGCCGCGGGGACGGCTGCACCATCGGTGGTGTCGGATGCATTGAAACGTATACCAGTCAAAACACAAGATGAAGGGGAGGCCGCTGTGCTTGAGCAAGGGATCAAGGAATCCAGTGCATCTGGTTATTCTGGTGCGTGACAAATCTGCAGTGATCATTATGTTTTTGACGTATCTCTACTCATTTTCTCCGTACTCCCAGCCGCCTCAGAAACTGTATACTTTGACGCGATTTCTATTCTAGCTATATACTGACCAAAGGCCCAGACGACGTCCACTTTATACGTCTTCATCCTCGCGATGGTTCTATATCCCGAGGTGCAGACACGCGCGCAAGCAGAGATTGATTCCGTCATTGGGGAAACTCTCGAAAGATTGCCCGACTGGGATGATCGCGCTTCTATGCCATACATCAACGCCGTCATACTGGAGACGCTGAGGTGGTTCCCTGTCGTCCCTCTGGGTCAGCACTCTTGACTCGTCAAACTCCGATTAGCATGGTCACTGACTCTGGATTTAGGTATTGCACATGCCACGGTAAATGACGACGTCTACGAAGGCTACTATATTCCAAAAGGTCAGTCTATGGACCGAGAACCCTATCCCTCTTCTAAAACTGTTTCTTAAGGGGCTACTGTAATAGCCAACGCATGGTGATTCATCATATCAAGTGAACAAAGATCACACATAATTATTTCTTCTTATACAAGGTTTATGGCGCGCAATCCAGATAAATATCCTAACCCAACGAGGTTCATACCCGAGCGTCACATGCCAAAAGTCGTCGTCGAAGAGCCGTCAACACACGGCCCTGATGACGTTTCCTTTGCTTTTGGATTTGGAAGGCGTATTTGGTACGAAGTTTAGAGTTTTGCGAATAGACGGGTTTGGCTCACCTTTCAGCAGTGTTGGACGACATGTCGCCGATGCTTCTTTATTCGCCGCAGTTGTGAATATTCTAACTGTTTTCCGATTGGAACGTGCACCAGGATGGAATGTCGGGCCTGATGCTGAAGGAGTGAAATGGACGGGAGGCTTAACGACGTGAGTCATCCTTGAGGATCCCTGTATTTTATCTGAGCCAGGCGATGCAGGCACCCTGTATTCCCGTGCATATTCACCCCTCGCCACACGAAGGAAAGGTATCGCAGTTGATAAAGATGCAATGTTGAGAGCTATGCGGGGGGTGAAATCATGTATTACCTTGTTTTTTTAGTGTCATTGGCTTATGTTATTCGTCAGCATATTCAAGTTTGCTCTAGATTTATTATGCAACTCATGATCCTATGTGTCATTCAGCACTGCCAGCACTGCAGCTCGTCGTCATCAGTGTAGCTATGATCCCACTATTTACATGATATAACAACCATACAATATTGAAACTCTGACTGACAAAACTAGATTCCCCAGACTTTACGCGCAGAGCGTCCATTTTCTAGATTTCCCTGTTGGAATAAATGTCCGGTGAAGGTGAGGAATCTTGACTATAGGTGAAACGCTAAAGCTAACGGGGGTTCTACAGTAAGACCAGGATACGAGAATACGACTCGACCCAAAGGACAGCTACTGAGAGAAGTTCCTCTTTAATGTAATGGAGGGAGTCTTCGCCAACTAGACGGGTGGTAACAGGCGTGCGAAGGCGCGAGAAGATAACGCGCGCGTAGGCGCGAGTAAGCAAACGCGAAGGCGCGCGAAGGGCGCGTGCGAGCGAAAGATGCGAGGGGCGCGCGCGTATACGGAAGCGTGCTTTTGAGCGATGGGGGAGAGTGTTCAAGTATAACAGGTGCGCGAGCGATGGTAGAATAGTGAAGTATAATCGGATTTCAAGTACTAAGGTGCACTTATACAATTTGCAGTATACTCAGATAAGGGAGAAGGGAAGGAAGTAAGTTAAAAGGAACTTTCCCTCTATTTAAGAAGGGAGATTACGCTATGCGGCGCGCTTGCGAGCGTGGTACCGAACCGAGTAACCATATCAACTCTAAATATATTCTAAAGCCTATGATAGACTTTCTATATGTAAGCGCGGAGATCGGACCGAAGGTACGTCAATTCAGTGAAAGGGATAAGAATAACGCACCAGTAAATCAGCGAGGACATAGGACGGACGGACGGACAAGGGTACGAAGGCCTAAGGGGAGGCGCACGAGCGCGCGCGAAAGGCGCGAGTGCGTGTAAGGCGCGCGAACGAGGCGCGTACGTAGGGCGCGCGCTTGAGAGCGCGTATGACTGATCCTTCGGATAAGAGCTGGAACGTGTAGGGAATTATGTGGGTAATAGGGCCGTATATTCCGCATTGAGAGGCGTGAGTCTCTACACCGGGTCGCGCAAGATAACCCTGTCAAAGGGTGATCAGCACATACATTTCTCCCAGAATGCACATCGTTGGGTACCAGTGGTTGCCACAGACAATAGCGCCCTCTGGTATACAACTGTCTTTCTGCTTAATCAGTGAATCGATTTAGGAATCATGCCAAAACACAACCAGCACCGGTGATTCTTACATTTCATCAAGGATGACTCTGCTCCTCGGCATTGCTTTTTTATGACACCCACATTATTTGACGACTCCACAATGTCCACGCTTGCGTCATCCTATCTGACCCTCTTCGATTTCTCCTCCCAATTTAATGAGCAGTCCATCAACTTTGCCTTTATGTAAGCCAAAATGTTACTCGAAAAGCGCATACCGGACTTGGATTTGATCTCATTGGTGCATTTAACCACGCGCAAGTTATAATGAAGGGAAGGCTGCCATTCTGAAGATTACTCAGACATTGTCGCCGTCCTCTCAAGGCTTCGTTCGTCATTCAACCTTGATGTGGTATGGCTCTGGCTTTGGTCAGCTATATTTGACCTATCTCGAGTCGTTTGATGGTTACGAAATGCGCATCATCGATCCCGAGTCCCCGACGATAGCAAGGCGGTTCAAATGGACGGACAGAGCGACGAGCTAACAGTACGCGGTCCCGTGATTTTCGTCACGATGCGGCGGGAACGTGTTGTAGCTTTTGTCGTTCATAACACATTGGCGATGTCATTATCTAAAACGTTGGAGCACAACCCGTGTGGCTTAGTCTGTGAGCACCCTCATTCTTGAAGCAATATTCTTTCACCTGCGACTTTGTTCAGTGCTCTGTGCATACATGTTCCAGCCATGCATATGATTATAGTCTATCTTGCTCGTATTTTTGTAGTCTTCTTGAAAATTCTGATATTTGGTGTTATCACAGAGGATCCGGCATGGTACAGTGTGATTGTGTCTATCACATACATCATATGGCCAGCACTTAAGGGTAGTTCCCAAGTAATACCACTCACTGAATCATATGCTGCGACCACACTTAATAATTCAAATCTGCGACGATACAGGAGTAGATCAGATTCATTCAGCAGGCCAGTATGTGGCATTAGTAGTACAGTACAGAACAGCAAAGCATCATGCAGAGCAAGGGAATGAAAACAACTAACAGATACAGCAAATGGGATAATATAGCGAATCGGGCCTCAAACTACACACCTATGTGAACAAATACAATCTGCTGTTCTAGTGGAATATCACTGCGCTGCAATTTCTTCACAGCCTTGTGCAACGCCATCGCAGCGCACGTGCAGTCCAATCTCCCTGAATCATCGATCAGGTTGTCGTAAAAACTAGACACAACCTCCTGTGCGACCTCATCGTCGAGAGACCACATGGAACCGATCACACTGCGAAATCCGGAGAATTGCATTGCTGCAGCGAGATGGATCGATTCATCAGGACTCTTCTCATGGCCCACGGTAGTGTGGCAAGCCGATAGGAATGCAAAATGCGGGTTCTGCCAGTTGGATCGGATGATGTCCTTGATCATCAATGGCCCATCACGCATCGGCGTGAAGGAAGATTCAAATGGTCGTTGTTGATTAGGCATTCCGTGGCAGGCCAGGTAAAGCCACTGGTGGTGATTCAGTGCATTAAATGCACCCTTGACTGTTGTGTCGCTGTCCTCGAGCCGCGTGAAGGATGACACGACAGGCGCAAGACACTTGGCGACAATGGCTACCTCGGGAGTTACACATTCAAGTGACTTCCCTCCATCTGGGTTTCCTTGACCAATGGCAACAAAATGTTGCGGGGACGCATCTCGTGAAACCTGCCGTCTCACATGAACAACATCAGGAAAGCGATGCGAAAATGGTAAAGTTTTAGAAAGATTTATTTAAAGTAAAATTCGTACAATATATATCACAATTGTACTTCAAATGACAGAGCTTTGAATACCCGGACTAAGTTGGATAGAAACCACCAAATGCACATTTGTGCAGTCTCGTTGCAATTACCTGCCATTTTGTCAACAGATTGCAATACCCACCAGCTGTGAGAATGAATTATTAAGTTGCCCAAAGTCACCACAGTCACCTAGTTGAGCACTAGCGGTGATACACTATCATTCTGCCATGCCCTGGTTGTGGTATGTGACCTTTGGCTGTTGCGCAATCTCTAGATGAATGCTAACATCAGATAATTTTTTATATGGCCGGACTGCTTTGGATCAAAGCTGCCAACGGCCCAAATGTGTAAAGCGATTATAATGCAGTTTCAATCTGCTTATCACATGCAACCTATGCTTTCCAATGGAACTTTGACAAATCCTCCCTTGACGTTGGCGTTAGGTAAAGTCTTGCAATGTTTGTTTGTTTTGGACCGAGTTCCCTTTGGTACAAGGATGCGGAACGATGACGATGCAGTACTATCCGCCAGCTTACTGCTAAGGTATGGTCGTGAGGTGTAAGGTGAGTCAGTCATTCCATTCTCCACAAAATCTTAATAAACTCTGGCAGTAGATAAGGTCTTGTGACGTTAGCGTGTTCTGGATCGAGTTCCCTTCAGTACATGGATGCGGGGCGATGATGATGCAGTATCATCTGCCAGCTCACTGCCGAAATATGGTCGTTAGGTGCAAGGGGAGTCTGTCATTCTGTTCTCTACAAACTCTTGATAAACCCTGGCACTAGATAAGGTCTTGTGACATTAGTGTGTTCTGGTTTGAGTTCCCTTTGGTGCAAGGATACGGGGCGATGATGACGCAATACTATCTGTCAGCTCACTGCCAAGGTATGGTCATTAGGTGTAAGGTGGGTTAGTCAGTTGATTCTCCACAAAGTCTTGATAAACTCTGATGCTATATAAGGCCTTGCGACGTTAGTTTGTTCTGGACCGAGTTTCGTTCGTTACAAGAGTGCGGGATGATGACGACGTGGTACCATCTGCTAGCTTGTTGCAGAGGTAGGGCTATTACAATTCATCTCGGCTTATTTCAGATCATTATTGGCTGTAGGTCTATCTTCTGGTCACTTGAGTGCTCTAGTTGACCACAACATGCTTATGCTTATATTAGTTGTAATTTATTATATGAAAACATGTTTGTAGAAAGACTATGATGAAATTAAGTTTGAATCTGTAGCTTGTTTGATCGCAAGACGTTTGAGCCGTATTTTCGATAAGGCACTGTTGGCGCTGATAGGTTGTTTAGCGGCAGAGGAAGTAGGAAACACTTGGCTGGCACATAACAATACATGAGCCTCAGTGATATAACGAAGAGTAATAAAAAATACTGATTCCACCAAGTGAGTAGGTCATCAACCTCCTTAGATTCCTCAGGATCTTCGAAGAGGTCGAGGAGGCTATGATAAAATGTTTCTGAGTCGGTCGTTGTGTGGGTCCGTGAGAACACCGAAGAAGAACTTATAGCAAATCGGACCTTCAGTTGCATGTATGTCAGCTATCAGCTATTCAACGAGAAAGACATGTGTCGATGAACCTGAGTTGCAACATAAGCTATGGACGCGATGGTGACGGAATTCATGCCATGAAGGCGAGCATTCCCGGACTGTGTGGCTTTCGGTTCTTTGTCGATTGAACTTGGAGACGTAAAGACATGCTTGTAGGCCTGACGTGCAAGCAATCAGTAGTGAACTATGTAAAAATACATTTGCCTACTCACACATACCAATAAGCGGCTCCTAAGAAGACCGCACCATGGGTCATCCGCATCAAACGTATGGTGGGCGTATAAGAAAATGGGCCATTGGTCCCCAGACTAACATTTCGCCACTTCGGAGGTTCTCTCTCGTTCTGTTGAGAATCAAGCGCAAAAAAGGTTGTCAGGACTACCGATGCTAGAAAAAAGAAAACATACTCTGCGTCCTTCCAGTCCAACTTAGCAGGACAAAGCAGTGATCCGGAAAGCTCGTGGTTGAATCCCCGATCAATCTTTGAGTTCCTGTGTAGGGGGGGCTGAATTGCTGCCCCTTTTGGAGAAATCGAATCAAGCACTGCAGACTTCAATGTTTTCGTATTATCACCTCTCACGCCTGCAGCTCCCTTACCGATCTATGAATTGTAAGCACAAAGTCTAGCCACGCAGAAAACAATGCACCAGCTCTCCAACATGAATAATTTCCTCCTCAGACCCAGTTTTTAGTCGCTCCAACAGGCCAGGATAAGAGTCCAAGAGCTGTTCGAAAACTCGATGTTCTCGTCGTTCTCTACCAAAAAATCAGACAACAGTAAGTCAATAGAGACAATGTGTTTCACTCAGCAGGGAAGTCTTCCAAAGGAGATCTTCCATCTGCTCCAATCTAAGGATGCTGTTGGTGAGTAAAGAAGGATAATTACATAGTGCAAATACTGTTCGGCCGAAGTGACGCCCATGGGATATAAGAGGATCGGACATAGAGCTGGGCAACAGAATAAGTCTGCAAAACCTGTGTCAAACAAGGGCAGCTTACACTTTTTTGTGGGGTCCCATTTGAAGGGCCGATGTAGCACGCTTGCTCGGAATGGTAGATATGGTCTCTTCAGTGGTCATGAGAGCTTGCGAGTCAAAAGTAGCTCGAGCATCACAGATACTAAAATCTAGCTTTTTATCTCCAGCAGTGCACCACGTGATATTCCAGTAAGTGGCGTACCTGATAGCAGCCAAGCAGTGGCCAGGGTGCCTGATGGCTAGGCAGTAGCTGCAGTGATTATAGGCCAGGATGGCCTGCCGGAAACGAACAACCTTTCGTCAAATTGCAGGGTGCCTGATGCCAGTCAAGCAGTGGCCAGGGTGAGTGACAGCTAGGTATTAGTAGCCACAATGATGGGATGGCCTACCAGGACCAAGTAACCTTTCGTAAAATCGATGGTGATAAGCTCCATGGTCCGAAAAAAGTGCTAGTAAAGGACCCGAAGGATAAAAGTGTTCTTGGACTTTGCATCTTCTTGTATATCGCAGCTAGGCTACCATTGCCTATGCTGAACCTGGATATGCAACAATCATCATCGTGTCAGATGTCTGGACATGTTATTAATCTGAACCTCTGGTAAACTTAATGGCTTACTTGTCAAAGACTGGACTTGCTAATTCTATGTGTCAGGATTGAGTTAGTGCACGATATCACCGACAAACAAAGTGGCGGGTCCAAGCCTGAGGAATTTGCCAGCATAAGGTAAGTGTCAGATACTATCATCAATCATTTTCGAAGCTCATCATAGATCAGAGAGGTAAATGTTAACAAAAACTGCCCTACGACAGAGAGCCGCGAGGAGTCCATGGCTGATGTTAAAGAACGACTGCGACGTGCAGAGTTAGCTTACGTGCAACTTGAAGAGCTGTACAAAAAATACAGGTTGCGTTGGCTGGAAGAAAATTATTGTGCCAGAATCTTGCAGGAATATGCGCCAAATGTAATCAGTACATCTCCTGGTCAAATCCCATGGGATGCCCCTTCTCCCTTTCAATGTACGTCTGGCATGTGCTCCCCTTCAATAAACTGATTATCTTTCTTAGCAGACGACGACGACGAATTTGAGGACCTAAGTACAGAAAAAATACCATAGTGTTACCGTGTCGCATGATGTTGCGGCGCAGACAACGTTGGTGACTCCTATCTTCGTAATGCGACTCATGCAGGACATATCAATATGCCCCATCCTATATTTGCAATACTCTCCAAGAATAATTTCAGGACAAGATGTTACTGCGGCTGTATCCTGGCCAGGCCAGGACCGTAACTAGCAATCACCAATATAATTAAAGAACCTACCACAACACCGAGCGTAGTGAAGCACGCAATCATTAGAGGTGTAGATGGCCTGAAGTCCGAAGCAACACCTGCAAAGAATCCGAGGATGGAGCTTGTCACACTACCGAACCATAAGTGACACAAATAATCACGATTGAAGTTTGCTTACCTCAATACACAAAAAGAAGTCGGTATGCTTGTAATGACGACAAGCATCGCCGTCCTCTTTTGCAGGTAATATACCTGTCCAGTCAGTAATATCAGGCTTGTTCTGGAGAAAAAATAGTGTGAATCGAACCGCAAAGTCAATGGATCTCATTCTCTCGCTGAAATGTTGCACCATCATGCCAGCAAAAATGCAGCCAACACCAAAAAGTAAAGAGCAAGAACATAATGTCTGTGAGGTCACTGTTGTGCCTAAACCTGGAACAGCAAGGATGACGATGTCCAAGGCCATGGAGACACCAGCCTGTGGGTGAATAAGTGGGTGGATACCCTCATTGATGTAGCGCCTACCAAGGTAATTTGACTTTTCATCTGATTGCTAAGATTGTCGACAAAGTTTTTGACCTCAACTCCATTCACGATACCATTGATGGAAGTCCTCTTGACGCTTTCGATCATGACCGGCATGCAGAAGACTGTAGCTGCAGTATTGCTCATGAAACAAAGAAGTTTACAGTTTCTACGCTTCTCTTTCACTGCATGGTTCCGAATCAGTCGAGCTTCTGGTTGGTTGTGGCGGTTAAGATACTGATGGTGCCCTAAAACGTTCATTTACTTGACGACGATAGGGTTTGTGAGAAAGCAACGCATGTAAGATGTATAAAATTCTACCTGTGAATTGGGATATCAGTACTTGAATTCAGCTTTCCAGGGCTCACATACAACAGAACACGATACCGGTTTCATGTATGAGCCCGTTGTCTGCAAGGTCTTCTGTTTCTTCATTATAAAAATGCTATGCAGGACTAGATACAAGTATGAACCAATACTGGCTAGATGTTCGATGATTTGCTTCATTTGCTCCAGGGTCCAGAATATCGAACCGGCCGTGGATTGACTCAATGTAATTGCTTCTGTGCCTGCTAAGCGATTCTTGCCATCCCCGTGATATAAAGCTTACCTCCAATATAGCAAATAACTTCTCTCCATACACTTCTCACAACTGAAACATCCATCGACGACTGCTGCGGAAAGAATTCAAAGTGTTTCCTGCTGACAGTGAGAAGTCTTTTGATCAATCAGGTTGGCACATCCAACCACTTACCAATACTGAGCCTCGAGTTCAAGTCCTACATGATTGCAATTGGTCTCAAATAAAAATTCAAAGATAATGTACTGACTCTTATGTTCCCATTGGCTTGGCTGGACACAGTCTCGGAAAAGAAGGTAACCGTTTAGTTCCTCTATCCAGGCAATGATACGCTGGTCCGGAACCACGTAGTAATATTGGAACTTTTCTTCTCCTCTGAACATTGTTGGATGAACAACCAGTATCCACACATCTTCTTGCATCACAGCTCGTAATGCATCGACAAAGTCATTGATCTTCTGGGGATCCTGGTACCGCCTTAGGTTTACCGAAGTATACGTTCTCTAAATTTTTATTGAGTTTATCACTTATATGATTAGCTAGGCAGCACTCACCTTGTCCTTATGATAGTAGTATGTACCACCTAACGGGTGGACAAATTCCTCCCAATTCCCATATTTTAAGGGCCTGTTGATGGCGTTGAAGTGAATCCATTATGAAGAAAAGAAACTAACCTAGGGACATCAGTTTTCTTCCTACCAACAGAAGTATCTTCAGATATATCACCACTAATTGTACGCAGAAAAAGTCAATCAAATGCAATCCTACTCGCAGATGGGTACTCACAGCATCATCACTTCAGCGTACCGTGGGAGTTGCGTTGGCCAAATACCAACCGCATGATTGAGAATCTGTTGCTGAGAACTGTAAGTTGTCTAAACCATGTTAGACTCTTGATCATGAGCACGTCCAAGAGGCACAGTTGAGCTTACCATCATGTTCAAGCCAGGAACCTGTGACTGAAGGTTGTTCAACGTGCCGTAGTAGTACGGAGAGTACAAAGACAATCGAACCAAACTTCCTTTTTGGGAATTTTATGACGTAGTCATCAGCACGCTCAACTCAACAAGTAGACCAGAAAGCAACCACAATGACAAGTTCCATAGATATCATAAGTAAATTATTGATATATATAGCCCACAAATATATTTATGCTGCGAGCTAGAGGTCTATATCAGAGACTACTGCCCCCACAGCAGTAGACAAACCCTAAGTATCAAAAGAAAGTGTTAGGATGGCACCTGATGCCAGCAGAAAGATATGCTTGCTTTTTGCCCTACCCACTGGTGCAGTATATGTAGGTTGGCAGAATTATCCACGTTCTTGCGGCCCAACTCGAAAGCCTATGTGAAACAGCATTGTAGATATCGAGATGGTCCATCACCGGATCTGCATACTAAATGAGACGAAACAAGGAAAAGAAAGACATCAGTTGAATTTTAGAACCCGGCCACCTGTAATAAACGCACGGAACCCAGACTTGCAGTGTACACTACTACTTCGTACAGCTCACCTATCTGTCGAAGAAACTCGTCTACTCCTGGTTGCTTCTGTACATACATGTTGTGCCATTGATGCTCGATTTGGACAGGAACGACAAAGTCTGGATCTGGTATGGGCTGACAGCGAGGTACGTCAAAAGCAGGTATAAAATTGGAGTGAAAGATATACCATGAAGTTACTATGGACGAGGGTCTTGTCCAGGTCAAGCACTAAACACTTCTTGCCAACATGTTTAGGCGCGATGGGTGAGAGAAGTGGCCATGGCTTTCCGTCCTGTAAATTCCAAGTCAGAAATATATCCATTGGACTACGAATCCACTCACAGAGCCCATGGGAATGCCTGCACCCCCATTCCTGATCAGCATTTCATCTTCCTCACTTAACTCATCAAACGAAACATCATCCAACTCGTTACCATGTTCGGACGGGCGACTTGCAGAGGTCTTTTAATACTTGACCAGGAACAGAAGAACCTGGCAGTTGTACGGCCCTACTAGTAGCGCCCGCAGTCTCTAGCAAGTCCTTAGGAGGTACAGCAGGTTGACCTGAGGATGCGACTGGAACTACCGATGCGACTGGTGCTTTTTCAGAAAATTGCTTCACAGCATTGTCCGCGGTCTTGTGAGCCAGTAGAGTAGGACCCGACCCAATGCTTGCCACACCATCGACGTCGATGTCATGAGCTCGGGAATCGACTCTGACGCAGCAGAAGAGCTTGCGAAAGAATGTGGCCAAGAAGCTCTCTTTGGGTTTCTTGACACATTTGATCTCAGAAGACTCCACAAATGAAGCGTGATCTTTAGATTGAGAGCAACACCGGAGACTGCTGCGCCTGGAATGACTTTGCGAAAGGAGTGTGGATGTGCCTGCAGATTCTTCGCACTTTTCAAGTGCCGGTGATGCAGTAGATGATGAAGAAGTATATGCAGCACTGCCTACATTCTCTTTGGAAGAAATAGAGGGACGAACACGTGGTGGGACCTGCCGGTCAATGGTATGTGGCGTCCTCGATAATGAATCCTTCGAAGGTGTGGACGCAGCAGCTTTTTTGTAAGCTGTAGATTGAGTATCTGATGGCATGATGATTACAGTCCTGGTATCTATCAGGAGAGCGTCGTTGAACAAGAGGTCCTCAACAAATGACAAGCAGGATGAGTACGAGCAGTAAGCTTGAAGGGAGGTATTGAACTACTGCGATTGTGAACAGTCGATATAAAAAGGGGAGAGTTGATGCAGGGACCTACTAGTACTAAGACAACTTGAAGGCTGTGGTCCAACCACAACCTGCCTACAGCGTTGCCTCCCGTTAAGCAGCACTTGCGGCCGTCAACCTAAGCGTCAATTATTTGCAGCCGCGCGGAAAAAACAAGGCAGTGCCAAAAAACATTACATACTGCATTCTGTCAGCCATAATGTGAATCCGAACCAGGTATGGCATCTTGGATCCAGACATCAGCTTGGCTTGAATGGTGACGTCTGTGGGAGAAAGATGACTGAGTTCAAGTGCTTGTGTCTTGACCCACCAAGGAGGTCCGAGATCTTTGAGAAGGAAGTCATCCTTTGGCAACTGGTTGGGCAGCTCAACGCTATTGTTACTTTCACGCCGAGGTACTCATACGACTGTGTTGGTCTCCTCGACCTGCTTGGTGATACACTGTACAGGAAGGCCGCAACCTGAGTGCGAAGATCTGCTGCAGTGATGAATGCCCACAGGATGTTCTTCGGCAATACATGGGTGTACGAAGCAGCGTTGTCCTTGATATCATCATTGGAGACATAGATATATTGGAGACGGAGAGGAAGATGCGTAGCAGAGATGGCATGGACACGCCAATCAGATTTGCTGCTAAACACCTGAAGTTGGTTGTCGTGACGGTCTGAATTGTATCACTGTGAACGTTGGTGGTCTGAGTTTGCACAGCAGTGACTTGACCCTGCGCCTCATTACTCTTCTCAAGCTTGGCCATCTGCTGGTGCTGTACACAAGGACGCGATGTTGATGCTGTTCCACTTGCTGAAATACTTGGACTCAATGAGTTAAGGTTCAAAAAGTGTGCGAAATTACTCACTGCCAGTATAAGATCCTTCATTGAGACCTCAACCTTGCTCCATTCATCTGGGCCAGATGAAGTAAGGCTCTGTAATGGTCGACTTGTCCAGGTGCAAAATAATCTTTGCCTTCTTGTTGACGTGCAAGCCACGAAGAAGGAGGATAAGACGAGAGAAGGTAGTGTAGCTGGACACCGACTTGAGCCAGTCGTCGTACAAGCTGAGCAGTACCATTTGAGGTTCACGCTGTGAGAAACAGTATCAGTAATGGAGATGTAAATAAGCATGGACCCACTTACTAGGATCAAGTCACTAAACTTCTCCATCTTCATGCAAGCCTGGAAGGGTTCCCTTGATAACAATGTTCGGGAAATCAAGTAAGTGAACCTCGAGAGGGTCCAACATGCCCTTGTGAGTGACTATGACCTGCTTCGGTTGTTCTTCAACAGGCAGTGAATGAACCAATGCAGCCACTTCTTCGGCAGTCTTCCACTTTGTGAGTTGACCGAGACACTTTTGGCCAGCCCAGACCCTGGTATGGATGATCTTCAGGAACAACTGTGCATAACGGGGGTTGAAGATAAATATGATGCCATTAATCAGTTTGGTTGTCAAGTTACCTTCGAACATCTTATGGATAGTGTCGTCGACGAACCAAATAATCTGGTTCGAAAATAGTTCCGAATAGTTCCGGCTGTTGAGATAAGGCTCCGTGGGCTTAGAAGAGTATAACTGGAGACCCTTGCAAATACGCTCGCACAAGACGTGGCATGCCGGATTGGCCTTCATGATCTTGGCCATGGCTTGCTAGATCAGAGGCTTCATACCGGGGAACCAGTTGCTGTACGCAGACCACAGGTTATAGGCTAGATTCATGCCGATCATAACACCAGTCGGTGAGGGGTAGATAGATACTCATGGAGTCGGACACGTAGTCCAAGAACTTGGCACGAGTATACCGCTCAATATCATGGGTGTCGAAGTCACCCCACCGAAGCTGAACGTCAATCCAGTACTTGTTGCTGGTCGTGCCATCCAAAATGTTCTTGTTCTAAAGAAACCGAGAGATCAGATCAAAGTCTAATGGGGTATTGAAAGTGACCAACATCTGTGACCAGTGAAGGCTGAGAGACATTCCATTTGTAGGCTGAGAATAGCAAGATATCGGTGCAAGACGAATTCATCTTGTAACTCTTATGAGGGTGAATAGTCTCCTTTTGTACTGTCTCGATCTGGAGAGGCGATATCTCCTAATCAGAGACCTGCCACAAGTGCACACAGAAGATCTGAATCAGCGAGATCTTGAAGGTGGGAATCTTGCCATGCATAAAAATACCTGTCAGATCAAGCTGGACCTGGAAACCAACATAGACGTTGGCACGGTTGATGGTCGGACTCCACCAAAGCGTGAATCGACAGTTAGGGATCTGGTTAAGATCTGACCTCTGGGCATTGGTAATTTTCTTGTATCACATAGACTCTTCGAATCCAGACACTTTCTCCCAGAAGAGACCCTCCCAGGTAGAGAAATAAGTTCCTTTGAAGAGCGTGTGCTCCAAGATACCCTCAACACCGCCTAGTGCAGCAATGACATCAACACAGTAGTTGTTCAATTGCCAGAGCTTTCCGTCATGGTGCTGAGATGTCCACCAGAAGGGGTTGCTAAAATAGCCATTTCATTAGTCAACAATAAATCAAGGCAGGTGGAGGACTCGCTGTTTCAGCAGTTGGTACTGCTTCCAATCTGTACGCACATGCCAACCTCGGTCATATGCCAATGTATGGCGATCCTTTTGGAAGAGGGTGTTGATACGAGGAATACCGCAGTCCCAGCTATCTTCAAGATCTTCAAGGGTGAGGCGCCGATTCTGGGCATTGGCCTCCTTCCGCTTCATGGAGTATTCGGACCAAACACGAGCCGAATCCAAGAATTCTGCCTCCCATGGCTGAAGATATCTGTACAAGTTTGGAATCAACTGGTCCTCCTCGTGGGTCATACCAGCACGGAAATGCGTCACTGATCAAACAAATTGTAAGCCAGAAGATGATTATCAAAGAAGAGAGTGAATGAACCTCCAACATCAGTTTGCTTGGACCATCGCAAGTCACTCTGCGGGATAAGAACATGACCCATCGAAAGCATTCCAAGACCACCAAGCTCCTTCGGTGTGTAGAAGACAACAGGAGGGAAACAGGATGGCATCTTACTGTTTAAGCCAATCTTGACATGAGTTTGAATCTTGTTCTCTGCCTTGACAAGAGAGTCCAAAAGCTCGTTTGTGTGGATGACAGCCTCACGGTAGTAGGTCATCAAACCGATCAACACAGTGTTCCACTTGTTGACGATCTTCGAGAAAGTGGTGGAACCGGAGCTCATAAGGACCTGACGAATACGGTTATTGAATTGCTGGACACCATCATCGGAGACATGGAGGAACGCCTGCGCAGTTCTATCTTTGGTTTGCTCGTTGGTGAGATTCCACACAGCGTCCTTCAATGAGAACTGCTTGCCACCCATCGTCCTAATCTTGGGCAAGATACGGACCTTGAACCCGCACATCAAGAACAACAACTGTGGGTTGTCCTTCGAGTAAACACTGACAAAGGTGTCCTCCCACTCGATGGTAGTGAGTGAGCATGGCAGGCTGTTCTTAACGTTCCAGAAAACTGCTCTTCCAAGGTTAATGTCATGTTTGATGAGACGCATACGACAATCTCGAGGCCAGCAGTGTTTGTTGTTATACCTGATGATGTTGTTGTTGGTCGGGTCAGGGTTGGCGCTGTAGGACTTGGAGTCCTTGTAGCCTCGTAGATGCTATTTTTGTGGTATCCCTCAGCACCCTATTACTTTCCTACATGAAGCGCAGCTTTCCCGCGAGTCGCGCATAACGGCCGCTACTTTCCCGCGATGGCTGCAATGTTCCTGCGCGCGCGCACAGTCGCACTGAGCGGCCGCTTTTCTCGCGCTTCATCGGCTGACGTTCCACACCCATCCATGGTCCAAAACCAACCCAATGGTACATTGTTTCATGATTATATTTACATAATCAGACCATTTTCACATCGGACCACCTTTATTACATATAGCTTTACATACATAGCTCGGTAGTGCGTCGGCTCAATAGCGTGTCGGCTCAGTAGCGCGTCAGCTCGGTTCCATGTGACAGCGCTTAATGCAATACTTAAGCACTAGCAGTACATATCATTCAGTAGCTTGTTTTCCGGACGTTCCAGTAGCAAACTCCCATTAGCCTACAGTTGGTAGCTATTGGTAATCAGTATCCGTTTACTGCTCACATCGTATCAGTTATCACTTGGCTCTACATCTATCTCTATTTTCTATCATCTCTATTATCATCCGAACCCCTCGCGCATCGGCCGCTTCGCAGCCACATCTTTCCTGTGCCTTTGGCTTTCGCCTGCCGCTACATTCCCGCGCTACGCGCGCGCACCCGCCGCTTTCCTGTGCTTTGCATCGGCCGACAAGCAGCACCTTCTGCATCCATTTCTAGACCTTTGCTGCACTAGCTTCCCCTTTAGGGTCGAACGCACTTGTCCCACAAGTATAGCAGATAGGCAGTGCACGACCTACAACATAAAGATATCAGTTTGGAGCCTATAGCACCACTCTGAGTTGTAAACACACAGCGCTAAGATAGCGTTGGATCAAGTCCCTTGCCTCATCCGCGCTGAAGCGGAAGAGAATGTGTAAGCGATCAACATAACGGGAGTATAAGCAGATGGGGTGACGAGTCTCGGTTGCCGAGTCGCGATACTGCAAAAAGTTGTTAGGCATCTGTGGAGGACCCGCCATCTCACTAGCTCACTGCAAGCCAAGAATGAGGAGATCAAGGATGAGACCGTACACATCGGGGTTATCGATATTTAGGAGATGTTTTTATGTCGTACCAAATGTGAAGAAAATATTTGAAATTTAAACCGACATAAAGATGGGGACATAACTTCAAATTTTGGTAATGTTTTGGACGACATACAAAATTTCAAGCATTGGCAACCATATTCCCACCGACTATATGTCAACAACAATAAGAAATTTAATCCAATTCTCTGCGTGTGCTCAAATTTGAAGTTTAATTCAGACCTAAAACGGCAGACAAAACATGAAATTTGGGACATGACTATATGCCTGCTTATTTATCAAGTTTTGTCTGACAATTAGGACACCCTGAAAATTTGAAGTTTACACCGGTGGCAAAATGTGATGACAAAACTTCAAGTTTTGTCTGCAGACGAAATGAATCGCCCGATCATCGCCCGCCCATCGCCCGACCATTGCCCGCACATAACTCATTCGTCGCCTGCTTACCACCCGAACTCGTTACCTTGTGTATGACATTTGCAGATATGCGAGAATTCAAATATACACTGTTATTTGGATGTCTACTAAGTACTGGCTAGCGTAGCACATTTTCATAACCACGCTATAATACATACACCCAACAGTACGAACTACGTCTCAGTCCAAACTAAATAAAACTTGTCAGTATGAATGAGGGGGTTTGTTTAAACAACTCTTACCAGGCACTCTCGTCATGAAATCATAACACGCTGCCGAAATGTTTTGCATCATCTTGATTGTGCCAGGGTTGAATTTGAGGGAGCGCTTCCATTGAGTAGAGGTCATTGGACCATTGGCGTCATTGGTACATGAAAGTCGCTCACGAGAAACTCCTTCTCGGATATTGTCCAGACGGGTTTGGAACCAATCTTCGCAACGAGCAGACCAAAAACCAACGTTTAAGCCCGATGCATTCCAAGCATGTGGCCGAGGCCACCAAGATACTACTACATTCGTGCCCTGAGCTAGATGGCGCGAGTATTAGTACAGCTACGATCGATCTGTATAAGGAAGAGAAAGCTTACCCTGGTGCACGTAGTATGTCCCGCACATAAAATCAATCTCTTCTTCCGACAACCCATCGTCGTAGTAAGTCTGACCATTGCTGCACAATAGGAGACCAAATGGAACAGCTTCGGGCGAGATACCATCAAGGACAGATGGGAGATGATCAAAACCGAGGCTGTGCAAAGCCAACCGCCATATTAGTCCCCCATGAAGAAAAGCAGCTCTTGCTCGGGGCCGGTTCATAAACTCGTGATGCAGCTGCTCGTATACGACATAATCCGCGTATATCGCGCGGAAGGGGGATTGTCGGTGTCCCAACGTGTAGGTACGAAGCTCAGCAAGGGGGCGCCGCAAGTTGGGTGCGACGGTCATACACTGCAGAGTCTTGAATGTCATACCTCTTTGAAGGAGAGCAAGTGCGATCTTCTTTACGTCCGAACCCCAGTTACGTCGCAGGCACATCACGGCAGTGATGGGGTCGGGAATAGCCAATGTCCAAACAGCATGGTTTGGGGACTGGCGGGGCTCGATTATAAAGAACCGATTTTGTGATAGCTCGGCGTAAGAAATCCGGACATGAGCATGTGAGACTTGTAAAGACGGATTGGATCCTAAATCCCACATATCAGGAGGTATCAGGTTGCCCAAGTCAGATTGCTTCAAGTGTACCAAAAGCGCGACGAAGTTCGTAATGCTTCGGCGTTGTGGGTCTACGATCGAACCCGTTTCAGTTATCGAATCCCCGACTAGTTTCCGAATATGTTCCCATTGCATTTTCTTGATCCATTCTTCCAGGCGTATGGACATGGGTCCATTCAGAGCAGGCAAGATAGCTGCCATGGGTCGATATCCGAAATGGTAATGTAAGACAGGGACGAGTCCTTCAATGCTCGCGTGTCTCGATGCAAGCGAAACCTCATCGCCGAAGTATTTGTATATGTCCTGCAAGAAACTGGAAGGGGTGGGAGGTGGAAGTACAGAAGGAGCAGTTATAGGGAACGGAGGCATGATGTCGTCGTCATCTTCCCGATCGTCACCGTCAGGGATGCTAGTCGGGTCGAGGGCGTGACACAAATCCCACTGGTTGGAGAAGGGGTCGAATATCCTAGTTTGCTTGTTGTAATCTCCCCATATTTCCGCTACGCAAGCCTTCGTGACGGGGTGACGCAACAGAAATCCGTCTTCATCATCATCATCATCGGGCCGCCATTCGAACACTTGAATCGTGCTGGACCTCCCGGGTATGTGATGACCCAACGCAGAACGTTCACGGCTTAGACGTGCCTGCCGTTGAGAGGGTGTTTCCTTCACCTCCCTCTCCTCGTTCCTCATGGCCCGGCGGGCAAAGAAGGCCTGGAAATCCTCACCACGCTTCTGACCGCTGTTTTTTTTGGGAAGCGGAAAATGAGAGAGGTCGGGCTGTGATTGAACAACGGACGCTGGTGCCGGATCGTTAGGCTGCGTGCCCCACGTATCGGTTCCCCATGAGTCATCCTTAGACGGGTTTTGATCGGACTGAACTCCCCAAGTATTATCGTCGAACTGAGTGCTCCATCCTGACTCGACGCCCCACTGATCATTGCCCCGATGAGAGCCACTTGAAGGCTGACTTGCTGCGGCGATATCTCTTGCTGAGGGCATATATTTGTTCCAGGCCTTATGGTGTGCAACGTTAGAAGGCCAATATACCCAGATTGGGACTTTGAAGCGTTCAAACATGGTCACATCTGCGTCCCAGCCCAGACCGTAGGCGCTGTTGATAATCGCACCAGTGCGTGGTACGGCATCCGTGAGATCCCCGACAAATGTGCGGGAGAGTTCGACCACCCATGCAGACGGTATGGGACATTGAGGGTCTTTTGTCAGTAAAGAGGTCCAGGAGGGACCATCATGGGGTCTATATTGACGAGCCATGATGAAGTACGTGCAGAGAGTTGCGAGACCTGATAATATCGATGATAAGCCGCAATGCGCCACAACAGAAGGAGCTTCATACCTATGAATGCGTCGCGTGACCTCAGAGCAACTTTCTTTGCGAGGCTCACATCGACATGAGACCTCAAGTACCCGTAATCTCTCGGACCTCGTGGGGGTTGGCCGTACCAAGGAAAATGCATGTTCGTTGCTAGACGTCCCTGACACCAACTTAACTTCTGCTCCAGAGTCTGCCATGCTTCTCGGACATCCTTGCGTAAGATATAACGACCATCATGTGTCGCCTCGATGGGCACGGAGTAGTAGGAATGATTGAGGCACCCGAAAATGGCACCGTCAAAAACGGGATTTTGAGGGATAATAGGAAACCATGGGCGCGATTCGTAAGCCCACTGTGTAGTTAAAGCATCTTTGATATTTTCAGGAGAGCAATCCGACTCTAATACTGGATTCCAAGGTCGAGGGATAGGGGGAATCACAGCAGGAAGCGATGTATTAAAGGATGTGAAAATTTGCGCTTCATGTACGAAAACGCAGAGGTCAGGAGCCATGATGAGCACGGGTGATGGATGAGATTGGTCCGAGCGTTACGCGGGTCTGGAGAGATGGATGCAAAGTAGACACGAACGCGACAGTACAAACCGTCGCGCCAGGACCTAGAGGGGAGGTGTATACAAGATAGACGCGAACGCGACAGTACAAACTGTCGCCCTAGTACCTGTGGGAGAGAAGGACCTAGAGGGATATGTGTACGAGATTAATACGAACGCGACAGTACAAACCGTCGCGCCAGGGGAGATGTAGATGTGTGTCAAGGTAAGAATGGATGGGATAGGTAAAACAAAGTCAAACAAAGTCAAACAAAACGTCCTAACCTAACCAAGTCTTCATTTGCTTCAAGTCTCCAAAGCTCAGCGGTATGTACTGCTGAGTCTTAGCTCCCACCGTCTTCTCTTCTCCTTGCTCGACTGGCCGCATCACCCAGGGGTCTGTACTGTCGTTGTGCTTCTGAGAAATAGGCGATAACTACGTGGTGAGTGGCTTTTTGATTTAGACTGAGTCTCATACTTAACTCTTCGAGCAGACATCTGCCATTATGCCACCTAGCGGTTTGTACTGCTAGGATGTGCTAGCGACAACCTCCAATTCAGCGCGGCGGACTTCCTCAAACCTCTAATAGGGCGTACCTTGGGTGCCTCGTTACTTTTGCGCTTTACCACCCACTGCCATTATGCCACCTAGCGGTCTGTACTGCTATGATGTGCTAGCGACAACCTCCAATTCAGCGCGGCGGACTTCCTCAAACCTCCAATTATGGCGTACCTTGGGTGCCTCAGTACTTTTGCGCTTTACCCACCCAACACGCCATTTCACCCGTCAGGGGATTTTGTTCTTCAGTCATTCCTCCACGTTGCCGTGGAGGGATTTACGGGATAGCAACTAGCAATTCGCAAAATCTACTAAACGAGAATAACCTCCTTCCCCGAACCATCCTGTCCTCTCCGAGTTCCTCTGATGTCGTCCTTTCTTGCCTGCACTGCCTGATGGAAGACCCTTTCTACTTCGGCGGTGATGTCGTGTTTTATTACATGATGAAGATCCTCGCCCGCATCTCGTTTTGCTTCTCGAATGACTTCCATGAGCTTTTCGGCCAGTTCATGGAGTATCAAGATGTCGCTCTTTTCACGTACCGCCTCTTGGATATATGGTGCTTCTTCAAATACTGCACTTTGTGGAGGGTTGCTAGCGGGAAAGATGAACATGTGCATTGGTCTCATGCGCTGGGCGATGTCTATTGACCATGTCACCACCGTGTCCTGCAGGTATGTCAGTTAAGCCAATTGTCGCCGAGCCAACCATTGACTCACAGAGTAGCTGGTTATCAGAAAGGAGACGATGAGCGCCAAGGCACTCAAGTGAACCAGAAGCGTAAACATGCGCTTCAGCATATGTAATAATGACCAGGAATCTTTAGAGGTAAGAGTCGCCTTTCCTATGCTATAGTCGTGGACCCATAAGTTAATTGTGGCTTTGCCGCGGCCTAGCGCTGGTGATGCAGTGGCGACTGTGCAGCGCCCATCAATATCTCGGGTCTTAGAAGATTGTCAATATCTTATCCTTGGCAAAAATTCAATACCTACAGCGATGGTCTGCACCAGGCCTCCATTGGAGTGGCGAAGAGTGTCAAGTAGCTTGCCTGTCTTCCTTTCAAATACATACACTGATCCATTGTCGCTTCCTCCTACAATCAATCTTCCTTCTGCTCCGAATGCCACCTGTTTGGGTACTGACACACTCGGAGGAGCAGTTACGAATGTTCGAACTGGCTCCTCGTTGCCGTCAAGTCGGTACAGCGTAAAACCGTCTGCTGCGTTGTCGACCACGAACACGCCTCTCTTCTGATTGACGGCTGCGTGACCGCTGACAGAATGTTAGTGATTTGTATATTGATCGTGAGCTGTGGACTGACATCACTGATTTACAGGTATACTCCTTCACCACCGTGCCGTCGTCGCCATTCAACTTGATGAAATTACCATCGTACAGTCCAAATGCATAGACACCTCGGTCGTCTGCAAATGCGACAGACTTAGGTACTGTGTTGTCTAGTCGCACTGAAAACACAGCCTGCAGTTGCGAATTTGTGTTGAGGACAAGGACCTGAACTATTTTGTCCCTCGTTCCGATTGCTATCCGCGCACCTGCGTCGGAGGACGTCGGATCCCATGACATGCAAGTAATTTCAAAGCCCGATCCGAGTCTCCTAACGCAAATCTCCTGAAAATGCATCTGTTGATGTCAGGCGAAGGCCTAACGATGAACTAGGATTCTCTTACATCTATTGGGCTACGCCGCAAGAATGCCACGTAACCTAAACCGGTTCCATAACAAAGTGTTTCCGCCATGCCTAGTCTTGTGGTGATCCAGACAGCGCAGCTGACTGTACCCCGCGACTCGCAGTTAAGGGGAGAGCATGTGAGTTCTTTTCGTGATCTGGTATCCCAGAGTTTAACGCCCTCGGTGCCTACTTGTTTGTTAGCACCCTGCCATAATTAGAACGCATGTGAGTTACCACCGCATGCAAGAGCTTGGCCATCATTGGAAATTGCAAGCGCATGGATAGAACCGCCATAGGTAGAGAGGCACGCTCGATGTTGGAAGTGTTGCGTTGATTTCGTGAAGAGTGACCAGGCAAAGAGAGACATTGTCGCGTATAATCTTATCAATTGTAATTGCCAGCTCATTAACTCGCAGCCTATTTGTATAATGACTCTATTTGTTTTAGTAAACTTTTGTTCATGATTCCATGGCGATCATTTTGCTGACTTTTGTGTTCGGTTTTTTCATGAGCAACTTAGGGCCAATCTTATATTACAGTCGTCTATTAAAATCCATTGTACTTTCTATTCTCATCTTTTTTGTCATCGCCGTCCTGGACAACGTATTTGTTGATCCGTAATTGGTTATTGTTTCAACCCAATATGGCAGTCGAAGTGGTGCCATACTCATAAATCTTGCTAGAAGGTTACCTTCGTTCATACCCGCTCACATCGCCACCGTCATGCGCACACAACGATTCCTGTCTCTCCCTTCTACGACCAAGAGCCTGGTGCTCCACCACCGTTTCCTCCCATGCTTACCGACCAGCTTGAGTTATTTGGAAGTACTCATCACCCAACTATACTCATCTCCGACGAGATTCTCCCTGCCAAAGCTAGCACCATCGTCCCACCTATTCCTGCCCTCAAGGGCACGCCTGAGATCAAACTTGCGGCGCCATCATCCAAGACCAATCGTTGTTTCTCGCCGTACCCGAAGAGAGTCTCATTGGAGCGGTTTTCTTCTCGGTCACCCGTATCTTCCGATTCTTCCGACTCCATTGATTCGGTGTCAGACAGTGGCTCGTCTACTTCGGCCGCGAGTCTATCAGAAGACTCAAAGATACCCAAGCCCCCTGGCGAACCTGGTCGTCCGGGGCGGGGAGGATACACGCTCCAGGAGAGTTTAAACTGGAGTCCAAAGGCATACACGAAATTCAAGGTTAGTGACATGTTCTCACTGCGGTCTGCTGCTTACTAAATCAACGCCTCAAGAAATCTATGCACCACCTTGTCGAGGAACATCTCGATACCACAAAGTGCGCCTCTTCCCAAAGCCCTGCGCTCCTGAGATATGTGCGCGACAAAGTCAGTACACCTTCTATGGCGATCATCCACAATCTCATGATCTATTAGGCTGTTGATGCTTTCCCCGACCTAGACAACTACAGTAGTTGCTGGCCGGTGAATGATATCATCATGATGTGTCTGAAATACACGTCGGGACGTGCTAGGCAGAAGGAAGCAGGGATGGCTTTGGGCAAGAGCAAGAGGAAGACACATACATCGCCTGTGAGCTCTATTATCATTGCGAAGGTCAGGGCTAATGCTAATCTACAGGCCACTTGATTCATCCTGTCCCCTATATCAATATCGTAAATTACTCCGTAGAAAATGTCAGCATGATATTTGTTGGGACCTAGTCTCGAATAAGGGCACGTTGAGCAAAAATTAAGCGGAGTGATAGACGTAGGGATGCATGTAGAAAGACCTGAACTCGAGTTACGACTCAGCCGTTGATGGGTCATTCCTGACACGACGGTATGTACTGTCGTAAATCATTTCTCTTAATAGCTACCTCCCTCCCTTTTACCGAATTCAACCTTGCTACTCTGACCCCACAGGCCCACCGATCGTCGACCAGCCATCTACGACGGTATGTACCGTCGTGTGCGTTATCCTGTGGTCACTGTTATAGCGTCCCTCGTTGTTTGCGTATCCTTCATGACAGCGCCCTCTGGGCGAACCTCATTTATTATTTACTACAATCATTATACAATCACTTTCAAGTATCAAACTACCGCCTCATGAAACCTGGAAACCAGCCGATGGTTGAGCCGAGTGCTTAGTGGCTTCACAAACGTGAGAGTGCGTGGGATCCTTGCTCAAAATGATGTTTAATGTATCGTGTAAATCTGACAGGTACCAGATCAACGAGGCTCAAGGAATGACCATCTACTGAACTCACTGATGCATGATAAAGTCAGCGAGCGCATTGTCCCTGCCTCGCATATTCACAACAGAGCCACTGCTAACGCCAACCCTCATCACAACTGCGTCACCTCGGAATATGTGTTCTACGCTGCTAAGAAGGGGGTTGACTCCCAGACGACAGTGTCGCTTGAAGAAGACGCAAAACTGGTAAATGTGTCTCCCTTCATGTAGGGTAACAAAACAATTATGCACGTAAGGCTGCACGGCAGCGTAATTCAGGAGGCTCTCAACAACGGGAAAGCGTTGGGCTTTGCGCGAGCGATTGGAGCATCGCGTCAACATAGTGACCTGGCGAGGTTTACTCCCTGACGCAGAATACAGCCTACAACGCAAATGGAGCTCTGGAGTCTTATACAGCTGTCAGCGAGGATCAGGAGTGAGGTGAGGTAAGGTAACTTACAAACGACGTAGGGAAGATATACCCGCGAGTGTTGACCATTGCAGCAAAGGAATGACAAAAATAAGTGACAAGGCGACCAGCGCTAAGGATAACGTGAGGGAATGGGCGATGAAAGTGGGCGATGAAAGTTGGATTTTATAGTAGTTCCCCTTTGAACCGAGCACACCAACCACACACCCACCGTACACGACTTTGAACCGAGCATGACTTTGAACCGAGCACATCGCACACGACAATAGCTATTGTCTTGATTAACCAGGATATTAACTACGACAATAAACAATAAGTGTTAACTTGTGACTTTTTGAACTCAATTAATTCAAAGCCAAACCTAATATATTCCTTGTTCAATCTCAATCCCGACTCATGACCAAAAGCGCGCGATAAGGCTGCATATAAAGTAAAGACATATACGTCCAAACCTAAATCACAATTCCTATTGCCATGTCAGTACGAACGCGCTTTCTTCCGGAAGATGTTCAAACATACAACGATGTAGGCTTATTTGACGATGCCATGGAAGACGATACAAGTCAGCCTTCCAATATGATCGTCAATACGGTACCTCCAATTAGATCAAGCGGGGAGATAGACCAGATGGACCTTGAAGAGACTGTAGAGGATGTCACAAGCCCGCCCGCCACAAGGACGGTTCTCGACAAGAGGGAAAGGCTGCATGTACAACAAAAGCAGGTCGTCGATAAGGTACGACTAGTACAGAGAAGTTAATAACTAGCTCAGT